>NW_024581080.1:789187-844254 GCF_017639235.1 Corvus kubaryi
CCCCCCCCTACAGTCTCCCTTTCCTAATCCCACCTTTCCCCTTTATCCTATATCCTATTACCCCCAGTGTATTCCCAATCTGTTTATTCACCCATGGTTTCCCTCACAAAACCATGCCTTTGCCAATTGTTTCCCCAAAAATCCCTTTCCAATGCTGAGTGGGAGGTGAAGAGGGGGAGGGAAGAAATTAACTAATGTTGTTTAGAGTTCCAACAGGTACAAATAGAAGAAACCCTCTCCTGCCTCAGTTTCCCCACAAAGCATGCTCAGAGAGTCCTGTCTCTCTTCTGTCAGCCTTAAGATGTGCCAGAGAAAAAATCCATTTGGACATTTAAAGACTCAGGAGGGTGGCTTGTTTTGTTTTGAAACTGTCCTTGTTATCTCATGTTTATCCTGTTGTTTTCAATGTTAAGTTTTAAATCTCTTTTGTTAAAAGTAAATGGGTGAATTGTTGGGGCTCCTCCCCCCTGCCGCGGGGTCCTGGGAGAGGGGCCCTGGGGTGGAGACATGGGGTTTCCCTGCTCCCTGGTCAATCCTGTTCCCCTTTGGTTGTTTTGTGTTCCCCTGCACGGGCGAGGACCCTTGGATCCCATGATTGACACATTTACTCGGCATCCTCAGCCATGCAGCAAGGAAAATAAACATCTCTGAAAATATCTACCAAGAATCGGTCCATATATTCTTTTCCGCGGGCCTTGTTATCTGATACACGTGTTGCAAGTATCCCCACTGCAACAAGGGAGAGGTCTGGAAATCAGCAGGAAAAGCCGCAAAGCAGGGAGAGCCAGGAGAGGGAGCCCAGGTACCACCGACAGCAGCCATCCTTTTAAATTGCACATTTCCTCTCTTAAAGGTGCCTAATTTTCCACCAAAAAAGGGAAGAACAGCCAGAAAGGCCAAGTCTAAGTGCAATAATGAGTTTGTATTACACCCACAGAACTCCTTGGGAGAGATTTCCCTTCCCTTTGTCTCTGGGAATTAATAAAATAGTTCTGGTTTCAGTGCTCTACTTTGGGTTTGGGTGTATGTGGGGGTCAAAAGACAGAAGGTGCTTTAGGTTTCAGTTTGGCACCAGATTTCCTTTGCTCACTTTTAGATTCTCAGTTATCCTGGGACCAGCTGAATGTTTGCATCACCAGGATTTCCTTTTAAGCTTGGGTTTGGGGATTTAAAATTTTTTTTTAAAGGTTTCAACAGAAAACAACTCTTACTTCCAAAATATCAGTAATTTCAGTGGTGTTATTCCTGACCCAGAGATTTGCAGTTCAAATAAGGATCCAACTGATCCTTAATCTTAATCATTTTAATTTAATCTAATTCTCTGCAACTTGTACTTTATGTACTTTATCGTAAAAAGTTCTTTCTAAAAATCTAATTCTTACTATTTGTGAGGTAATGTGGGTAAGGAATTCTTGAAGCACTTCAAAGTTCTCCTGAATTTTGAAGTTATTACAGTGAAAAACACCACATGTCTGTTTTGTTGCTGTCACTGTTGCAGCAACAGCAACCCCAGGCTTTGATTTATCCCCATCCAGCTCTCAGGAGAGTAATTGGTGGCACTTTCAGAATAATTAATGGCATTTTCAAGTCAAATCACATGAGAAGCTCCTCAGCATTACTTCAGACTTGTAACAAACAGAGTTTATGCAGTTAAGAGGAGGAATAGAAAGTCCTGAACCGATGACTGAGCAGATTTGTTCTCCACTAATGCTTCAGAGTGGGCATCTCTGCAGCCTGAGCAGGAGAAATTCAATTTTCAACCCTAGGAATCTCTAAAGTTCACAATTAGATCTGTCTAGAAACCCTCTTGACCATCTTGTGAGCAGGATGTGAGAGAGGGAGGGGAGAACAAAGAGAGGGAATTTGGATCAGCGATGGCTGAAGAGAAACCCAAGCTCTGAACTGGGCAGACAGGAAAGGTTTCCCATCCTCAGCTGCACATATTCATGAACACAAAATTAGAACCAGCCCAATTCACACTCAAACACTACCTGCAGTATCTCGCTGACAAAAATCCACAGATTTTTATATAAATAAAATAAAATAAAGCAGCTCACTATGATGTGAGGTCTTTCACAGAAATAAGATTAGTTTTTCATTTGTTTTCTGTCCCAGTTACGTAGCTTGTAACATACATACATTTCTTGTAACTCTTCAGCTGATGTGTGCAATAAATGAGCTTTTCTTCTGTTAATTTAAAGCCAATTAAACCACATCATTCTTTCAGGGGAAGCCTCTATGCATTGGAAGATCAGAATGCAATGGCTGATTCCACCCTTAGGAAGTTATTAAAGGAGCCCGGGGAGCCTCCTTCTGTGAGAACAGGGATTTGGGATGGATCTATCCACTGTAAGGATAATCCCATACACAGTCCAGGATACCCTCATGGAAGGAATTTTTCCCCAAGTGCTTCCACCACACTCTCCAGTTTCTTGTCTGGCTTCTACTCTGCCACTTGACATTGAAATACCGTAAAATAAAGGCCTTTTTTGGGGTATTAATGCAGAACATAGTCAGAATTTCTCATAGAATCACTGAATTATAAAGTGGTTGGGGGGGAAGGGACCTTAAAGCCCGTTCAGTGCCATGGGCAGGGACACTTCCCACTAGACCAGGATGCTCCAAGCCCTGTTATGGTGGTTCCAAAAATGGTCAATGCTCGGATGCTCCAAACCAACAGGAATTAGGTGCCCATATGCATCTGAGAGCAAAGGTCACTTAAAACTTAATTAAAAGTGATGGGGACTACAGCCAGTAAGTAACCACAGAGTCTCTCCTGCATTGAAATATGGTTTCAATAGAAACCTATTTTCCCCAATTATTTGGTCACAAACCCTCCCACACATTGGCACGTCCAAGTCGGGGACTCGTGGACAAGCCTGAACTTTGATTTATCCAGAAATCTCAGTTCAGCCCTGGATTGTTCCAGCTCTCAGACAGTCTGATTTTACTTCCAACTGTCATAGAAGTTTCAGTTTCCTAAGCAAAAATGTAAATTATCAGCTGTCAAGAGTTGAATTATTGAGGTAACTCAGTGAAACAAGTTTTCTCTAATAGTGTGACAAAAGACCGTGAGATGTGAGATGTGTTGAAAATCAAGAACTCCCTTACACCAGAAATAAAGTTGTATTAGAGCAAAATACAGGTGAGAAACCAGAGCCAAATATGTCTAAGAAATTGTTAATAGCAAAAGAAAAGAAAAGTAGTGACAAAAGCTGTTCAAAAGATGGTATAAAAATGTCTTCTCTGCATAGGAAACAAAAATAGGGGGAGAAACTATGAATTCCCATATTTTGGCCAGAGTGAACTGGTATGAAGGGAGGTGGGAAGAGGTGGACACAGCCCAGGGCTACATCATGCACAGGATGCTAAAATAAATCAGAAAATATCTGAGTCCTCACTTCAGTCTCTCCAACTTGACCCCAAACTCAATGAGTCTTGTCAGCCTTCAAGAGCTTTCAAAAATAACATCAAAGCATCAAGCTTGCAGAGTAAATTTGCTGTGCATGTAGACAAGCACAGAGCACAGGACATCACCAAGACTCCCAAAGTGATTTTTCCATCGAATTTAAGTAGCACATAAACGTTGGTGTGACCCAGCCCACTGCGGTGCTGGGGCTGCGTGATGCCAATCAATCCCAGCCCCCCCCCCGGATCGAGTTCCCCGAAGAGTCAGGGGGTGGCTCAGAAGCCTAAGCCGCACCCCCCGGGCTGGGCCCGGGTCCAAGCCACCTCCCCCAGTTTGGGAAAAATCCTGGTTACTCGGTCGTCCATTGGTTCTGTTATAAGTCCCGCCTCTCGGTTTACCACAGTGGTTCTTGCTAAATTGTATCCTCCCCCTGGCTTGTAACTCACTGGTTGTTTTCCCCTTTCACTGGGGTTTTCGAATTCCCTATAAAACTGAGGGAAAAGCCTCAGTATCCCATCCCATCCCATCCCATCCCATCCCATCCCATCGCATTCCATCCCATCCCATCCCATCCCATCCCATCCCATCCCATCCCATCCCATCCCTTGCAAGCTCGTTCAGGTTCTGAAACTTCTAACAATCAACCTGTTAGGAGCCAGACCTGAACAGCCTCTCTCTTCCTTTGTCTCCAAGCTAACGTGAGCTGATCCCATCGGCTTCTGCCGTGTTTCCTCTGCTGAGAAGCCAGCTAGCTAACCCAGCCAGCAGCTCTTTTCCTGATGCTGAAGTCACTTCAGTGACCTGCAGAAGTAATGCAGGTGGACTCTCTCTGACCTGGGGCACGCCAGAGCTCGTGCCTCGAGCACCAAAAGCTGCATTACATAAAGCCTTGGGCTGGCTGGAAGTTGAATTCCAAGACATAAAGAAACTATCCAGGGGAATTTCAGCTCAGCAGGGACTACATAACCACTCTGGGACAGAATGTGCTGTTTCTTTATATGAGCCAGAGCAACATTTTTCCCTCTTGCATCAATTCTGGCCATTTTTGTAGGTCACAGAGCTGTGCTGAAGTCACCGGAGTTGCACCTTTTTGCAGCACAACAGATCTGCTTGGCTGGGCAGAAGTTGTTTTCCTTCTGGAGAACATTCTCTGTTCAGCTTCTCAAAACTCCTTGTGGGAAAATAAGACCTCAATGCAAACTGCTTGATTTTATTATCGTTATTATTTATATTATAACATGTTTAGTTGGAAAGCAGAAAATTTCCCCAAGAAGTCACTGTAATACATTAAGAGAGAAATTCTCATCAAAATTCTAGGGATTCCTATGAGCTATATTAATTTTATTCCTTCTCCTTTTCCCTTGGCTGGATCCAAAGCAGTGCTGGCTTTGCACAGGCACTCAAAGAAAAGAACTCAGCAGTAACTCTCAGCTTGTTCACCTATGTGAGTTTGCAACATTGCTCCAGAAATGTGCCTGTGATTTGAAAACTTCTGATTTATGCTTTCCCTTAGACATTAAAATAACATGGCATTAAAATTACAGCAAATATTGGGTGACTCATCCAGCTCCCACCCAATGTATGTGGAATTTTGCTTTGTGAAAACAGAATGGTGTCCAAAAATTACTTGGAGAGTCATCATTGCACCAGGTACTTTCTTCACAATAACATGGCAAAACAATGATTTTATTTTGCAGAATATTGCCTGGTGTTTGAGATTTTAAAAAGAAGAAAATTTTATCTTCCATCTGCCATCTCTGTGCTCTTAAAAAATATTTTTAACCCCATTTACGGAGTTGTGTTTGTCTTTAGACAGAGTAAGTAATTTTCAGCTGTCATTTCTCATGGTTATCAAACTTTTCTGCCATTTACAGATAAATCCTCTCTGGTGCATGCACAGAAATGTCCTCAAATGCAGGAAAGGATACTGGAGAGGAAAAGAGCCTGGTTATAACTTGACCTCCCATGACCTGTAGGAATGGTTGGACTCCAGGGACGTGTCTGCTGAAAGCTGCCTGGGTGACCTCAGCCCAGATCTGTGACATTTCTCCTCCTCCAACTTCAGTCAGCACAGGGGAACTGATAGGGCTGTTCTTCTCCCTCCCTGAACTTGCCCTGGTGAAGTTTTTTTGGAGTGGGAGGGTCTTTTGCCATGTGTTTTCTCACTGGTGGGGTTCTAGTCCTGCCTGGAAGTGCCACCACACATGCTAAGTGCAGAGATTGCTTGGGCAGGACAGTGCTGCTCTCTCTAAAATGGAGAAATCCATTTTATTTCTTGTCTGCAGAATCCCTATAATCCCAGAATGGTTTCGGTAGAAAGGACCTTAAAGCCTATCCAGTCCCACCCCTGCCTCACCTTCCACCATCTCAGGTTGCTCCAAGCCCCATCCAACCTGGACACTTCCAGGGATGGGGCATCTCATCCTGAACTACTCTTGATGTATCCCAAGTATCAAGGCAGGTAAAATGAGGCCCATTTGTCCCACATTTTCATTCCCACACTAAAGAAAGCTCAGCCTATTTCCCTGTGCACTTTTTGCTTCTTCTCAGGGTGGCTGACAATTAAAGAATCTCTTTACCCCACCACAAGAATGTGATCTGGTTACAGCATTGGCTCGTGTTTACTTTAGCAGGCAAATCACAGGCACTCTCTAATCCCTCAGTGCTTCCACCAACATTTCTCATGTCAGGGAAAAAAAAATGAATCTACAGCCTTTTGAAATGGGTAAATATAAATATATAGTGGACAAGATGTGCTGTTCCAACTGGGTGAGGGCCCTAGGACTGATTGATAACATGGCTCCCTTCCTGCCCCACTTCTGCACTAGGAAAACTAACTAAAGGTTTCAAGGAGAAGTATTTCTATTTTTAGTACACGAGTGTGTAGTCTTTGCTAAAATTCTGCCTGTACCTAAGCTGGCTTTGTCCAGCAAAGTACTTACACTTGTTTTTGTCTGAGAATTTCAAATGCTTCAAGTCTACTTCACCTACCTGAATATTTGCCAGAACTGCAGCCCAGATGGAGAGGTCTGTGGTGATCATCAGGTTCATCAGAAGAAGGCAGTTCTCCTTTTGGATTTGCAGATGACAGCTTGGGAAGGGGGGTGTCTTTTCCCTACAAAAATATTGAGCATTAAGAAAAGAACCCAGGTCAGAATCAGAAGAACGAAATGTGATGTGAATAGGGAAATATAGAGAAATAGGGAGATATAATACACATCAATCAAACCATGTTTGCCTTTTCAATGTATTTAACTCCATTTACAATACAACTCAAAAAGAAATACCACTTTGATATTTGTTTTTCATTTCCTAATAAAATAGTGAGGCAATTTAGACAATTTTTTTCTCCCTGACAAAAGAAATTTAACAAGAGCTGCTGTCAATTTGGGAGACTTTTGTATGCATAATACATCATTTTTCATTCTCAGAACCTTGTGCTGCAAATTTCGAGACAATGCTTTTGTTTTGCAAATACAGAGGAAAGAATTTTCTCTGAACTGATGGGAATTTCTGCCTTTTTTTTCCATTTTCTCCCTGCAGTAGGGATGTCTGCTGGGGAAGAGTAAACTGCAGTGTGGTTTTGCTAGAGTGCACACTCACAATGAGAAAACAAAGAATGTTCCAGGACACTCAAGAATCAATGCAAGCTGTAAAACAAACTGCTTCCAATAAAGTCAGTAGTTGTGCCACAAGTATCCATTTGAAATTCATCCCACTTCTTTTAAATATTTCCTTCATAAAGCATTTTTGCTGCCAGGCATTCTTTTCCTTCTGTCCTTTCAGTCACTAGTAATGAGCCAAAGACACCTACAGTCCTCAATTCCTTACCTTTCCTCAAAGCCATCAAATGAGCTTAAACCTGGGACCAAGGGTAGAAAGTTGGCAGGAACTGTTAGTAAAATAAATAACATCTTTTGCATGTTGTGTTTGCAGAGTGGTTTCTTTGTACCTGTATCCATTAGGAGACAGCTTTACAATAAAAATGAATGTATTTTTAGATTAAATTTGAAATCTTTTAAAATTTAATTTCAAATCAAATTGTAGGTTTAAATCCATCAGACTGCCATTGATGGCCACAGAGGGACAGCACTGTAGCACCCCTGGAAAGGGTAGAAATGTCTCTCTATATTAAATTTTATATAAACCTTGGCTACAGGAGTGGCCTGGGCTGGAAGAGCTTGTGAAGCTTTGTTGATATTTGTGTGATTGCTGCTGGATCAGGGCCCACAGAAGGCAAACTGAATGTAGTTAGAGAAAGGACTGGCTTGGAGATTTTCTCATGAAACGGGTTTCTGTTGGAGAATGTCAGATTCTCAGAACCCAAACTGTGGGAATGAACTTAGCATATCAAACAGAAATGGTATTCCTGGGAGAAAGGGGAAACAGAGAAAACAAAGAAAAGAGGGGAAAAGTCCCTCAGTATCCCAAAAGGAAGCATGAGTGCTAATGACGTTTACATGAGATGCTGAAGTCCTGCTCCAGTAATTCTTTCAATGGAAAAAGGAATAACCAGAAGGATGCTGTGGTGCGTTTTGAGTATAGAACAAATGCAAAATATATTCTGAGTATTTACCAGAAGCCTTTAGTTCTTGATCAAAGCAGAAAAATAAGTTTTCTGTTGGTTGTATTCACATTTCTGTATCATCTTCTCCTCGCTGCACATCTATTTCACAATATATCAAATTGCTCTCTTCACTTCCTTCTCTGTAGGTTTAGCCAGGCATGAAGTGCTAATAGTAGTGCTGGTAAGTGCTTTTCAAGCTTAATTAATGGTCAAAAGAAATGTCAAAATTCTTGATGAGATTTTGTTTTGGTGAGAGTAAATATTATTGTCTTGCTCAGAGTAAAGTCCTGGGGAAGTTTGCTAGAGGAAAATCATTACATTGCCCATTAATAATAAAGTCATTGCAGATGTTTTAGAAGATAATATGGTCAATGTTGGGGTTTTTGGAGTTCTCCTTTTGTTTTTCTCTTTCTCTTAAAGAACTTTCCCCATATGTTGCCAAGAGACACTAAAGATGGGGTATTTAAGAGAGACAAAAGACCTGGCCACAGGCGGAGGGGTCCAGCTGGCTACCCTCTTTTACCTGGGGTTTTCTTGTGTGGGGCAGAGATGCTGTGAGATCTGGACTGGGAAAAGGAGGTTGGGTGGAGCCCCTAGCTCTCTTGTTCTCCCAGTTCAGTGGGGAGGGAGGGTGCTGTCATTGTGCAGAGAATTCATCGCCGCTGCAGGCTTCTGCTTTCTGCTACCTTCCTTCTACCGTGAGTGGAGCTTGCTTGCTGGAGCGGCTGTTGCACTGGGCCCCTATTTAACACCCTACCTCACTGAAAGAGGGACCTTTTCACCATCTGCTCGGATACTTCAGGGGAACCTGGCGTCCCAAGCCCGCCTTTCACTGCCCCGCTGGGCGCCGGGCCGCGGCCACCCTGCCCCTGCCGCTCCTTTGCCATTGCTCTGAGCCTTCGCTACACTGTAGCTTTGCACCCCTTGCCTGCTGAGACATCCCAGGGTTCCTGCTGCAGCTCTGGAGTTTGATACATCTCGTCTGCCACCCAGGATTTGTGCTCGTCCTTGCTGTTCCAGCCTGCTGTTCCCAAAGGTCCAGCCGGACACTGGGATCGGCTGCCCAGGGGTTTGTGAAGCCTTTGTTCCATCCCTTCCCGGGATCCCGGGCCGCCAGTGCCGCGCGCTCCCCGAGCTCGCTCCGGAGCGCCCCCTGCAGCCGCGGGGGAACCATCGCACCTGCCCTGCTCACCGGGAGCCGCCAGCGCCCCTGCCGGCTGCGAGCGGAACTGCACCCGAGGGGAAAGGGCCCGACAGCCGAGAAGGCTGGGGCTGGGTTTGTGATTGTTTGCTGTTTCTGCCATAGTTATTGATGTTTGTTTGACTGGTTATATATATAAGTACAGAACTGTTACTCCTGTTCCTCATATCTTTGCCTGAAAGCCCTTAATTTCAAAATTATGGTAATTCAGAGGGAAGGGGGTTGCGTTTTCCATTCCAAGGGAGGCTCCTGGCTTCCTTAGCAGACATCTGTCTTTCAAACCAAGGCAGTCATGGAGGTGGAACACGAGACAATTGAGCACTTGGGAAGTGATTTTGAAGACTAAGGAATTTAGATTTCAGAGTAGGAAACCTTCCACTCGTCCTTCCAGCTCTTCCACTTTTAATGGAAATTGTTTCCCCTATTTATTTAGGAGCAGGGAGGAAAATTAACACATTGGAGACACAGGAAGAAAAATTACTGAATGACAGATGTTTCCACCTTCAACTTCCTTCTAACATCCTATCTTTGGAGTCTGTATATGTTTTGGTCAAGTTTAAAGTAAATATGACAAAACCCCACTTAGCAGTTTTCAGATAACCTCAAGCTGTGAAGTGGTTTATTTACTTCCAGAATTAACTGGAGGTTAAAAATCCAGGCTCACAAAGGGATGCAGAAACTGGATTCATATTCAGGTGTTTAACTTCCAAAATCAGTGAGTTTGCATCTTTAAATACTTAGAATCATGGAATGGTTTGGGTTAGAAGGGAGCTTGAGGATCGTATCATTCCATGGGTAGGGACACCTTCCACTATCCCAGGTTGCTCCAAGCCCGGTCCAACCTGGGCTTGGACACTTCCAGGGCATCTCATTCTGAACTATTCTTGATGTATCTCAAGGGTCAGGACAGGTAAAACGAGGCCAAATATCCTCATAAGGCCCAAGCTCCATCCAACATGACAAACTTATAGGATTTGCCTTTACTTTCTTAGTCTTGATTGGTCCCTACCTGAAAAATGAGGAGCCAGGCCAAGCAGTTGTAGGGGGTATTCACAAAGTCACTACAGATTGTGTAAGGCCCAAACCAAACTGTTCTGAGGAGTACTCATAGCTCAAAAAAAACCCCCATCTGGTGGCAGAGCTCCCCAGGGGTTTAAAAATAGCAGTGCCTGGTCTGCAGACAGGCTCCTCATGCATTCACATGCTGATTAACCATCTAATTTGTCCTGCTTTTAACTCTGACAGCTGCTTTGCAGAACCCCAGTGTGTGCATTAAGTCCTCCTAAAAACACTTAAGGCCATCATTATGGCACACTGGATGTGCCAAGCAAAAAATTAACATAACTGTATTGTTATTGTCTCCAAGCAAAAAGTATTACTAGCATGACTGGAACACCTCCAATTCTCTCCCCAGTCACACTCAGTTCCCACTGCTAATAGGATTTTGCTCATTTTAGACTCCAGGAGTAGGACATGTCACCATGACGAGCACATACACACCAGGGTAAATGCTGAGAGATGGCTGAGCTGTAAAAATGCCAAATACCAAATCCCCACCATCCCAGCAGGATTTGTTGCAAAGTCTTCATCATTCCTGGGCAGATAGAAGAGATTAAATGCAGTATCCAAGCTTATTTGGATTAAGTTCTCCTCTTCAATATGCCTTTTTTGTGAAGTCTCAGAGCACTATCAGCAAGACTTAATCAATTAATCAACATCCTTCATCCCGGTGGATACCAGTGAGGATGTGCCGATGCATGAAGCACTCTGAAAGTTTTGCAGCTGAAGAATCAGCCTCTAAAAGCCTTTCTTCTTCAAAGACAGCGAGGTCAGAGTGGGGTTTATTGCAATTTTCCCCATAACAGAGGTCAAAAGTTAATACTGGAGGTAATTAACACTCTCGCTTGCCTTGCAGTCACAAGTGATTAGTTTGTTGTAAAGTCTGGGGCCACACCACATTGCTCATGGCTTTCACTGCCTTAAACTGTCACAAACTGGCAGTAAATGTTCCAGGCAGATGTATTAATGGGATAAGCATTTGCAGAGGGAACCTGAGCAAGTTATGTGTAGGAAATCAGAGGGAGAGGATCAATACCACTTTTAACAAATAGCTTTTTTTATAGTATTGCTCTGCTTTCCTTTCTCTTCTCCTCTGCTGCCTGTCTTAGCATGTTTGGGTATAATGTGTGCTGGACAGTGAACTGTGCTGAAGCATGAGATGGAAAGGTTTTATTACATGGCACAGCAACAGTCACAAGCAAGGCATCACTGTCTCAAAATGCAGACAGAAAATTACATCAATGATCTCCACACCAACATCCTGCCTTGGTTTAAAGCTCTTTACAGCCTCCAAAGAGGCTCCATGATTTTCTTCATTAGCAGCCTCTAAATTTCTTTGATTTCTTACCCCCCTGTTTTTTGCTTTCCCCCCTGAGAAAATGAGAAATTTTGTTCTGTCACAGGGTCCTCTTCCTTACTTTTGCCATGATCTAGAGGTGAACAAGTCATGGTACCAAATGTACCAAACTCTTTAGGCAAAATATTAATTAATATTGCATTGTTCCTGAAAGTCTGTTAAAATATCAGTAAGGATACTTGTGGTTACCTAAAAGGAATTCCAGGAGCATTTTGAAGGTGTTAGTCTTGGATATCTTGGGTTCTCTGATTTTTCCCTGATCTAATCCCACAGTAGGTCAATCATCAGACAACAGAGTTGGCAGCTCCCCACTGGTGCAGTTACAACACACTGGGTGGGCACCAAAATGTGTTCAATATAATATAATTCAGACATGAGCATAAATATAATTCAAAAGGCAATATTCTCCACTCTCACTGGTATTTATAAAGAGCCAAACTGTAGGACTGTGTTCCAATTATCCCTCAGAGCCAATGATATGGGAAATAAATGGGGCTTTATCTGAGCAATGCAGATCCATCCCAAATTACTGCTGCAAAAATGGGCCAGATGCTGAATGGTGACAGGAGCCGGGCAGGGAAGGAAACCTGGATTTGGGGAAACAGCAGACAGAGGAATTCCTGGCCATTCCTCTGTCACTGCTACATATGTCCAGGATGGTTTGCATCTTACTGTCTCAGGAGGAGTTGGGTTGAGGTGAGGCACAGAGGTGAGATACTCTGATTTATCCAAGATAAAAAGGGTCAATGAAACAACAGCAGTACGTTCATTTTAGGGAGCACAGATCACAAGATACATGCTTAATCAGGTACTTCTGAACAGACTTCCAAGCCTAGAAATGGTTTATGTTATTAAGAAGTCTGGTAATAATTTATTTTTTCCACCTGTAGTCAGTAGAGCCAGCAACTAACCCTTAGCAGGCTGTTGATAAAAAAACAAACCAAAAACTTCCTTAAAATAGCCAGAAGTTTTCCCCTCTTCCATCACTTCAATTCCATTAATCAGGTTTGTTTTCCCTTTTGTTTTGTTGTTTCTCCAGGTTGCAAGTTAAAGCACTCACAGAATTTCAATCAGAACCCAGGGCAGGAGGGATTTGCGAATTCAGTTCACAAGGCAGCCGGTGCTTCCAGCGAAAGGTCTGGACAAGCTGGAACAGATGTGTTTGCTGATCAGGTGCTGGCACAAAGCTGCTACTGGGCAAAACTTCCCACCTTCACAAACCATCAAAAGTGAAACCTCATCCTACAGAAATGGGTGGAATGTTGCCATGGACTTCTGTGATGTCACATTCTTTGTCCATGGCACTCTGGTGCTTAATCATGGTCCCTCTTCTGCATAAAGGGCTCCCCCAAACCATTAGCTCTCTACAGCCTTTTTATTTCATAGAAAAAAAGGCAGCCAAATATTTATGATGATTTTGCAGCAGTAATTGTATGGACTGCTCCTCTGGGACTTTGGAGGAGTCTGCCAAAATATCATTATTGTTAATTAATCAGATCTATTCCTAGCCAACTACTGCTCCCACTGAAATCAATTGCATACATTTCAATAAATCCAAGTTCATTAGAATTTGGCCTCTTTTTTTCCTGCTAAACTCTGTATTTCTTTTGTTTCCTTAAGCAAGGTTGCTTTTCCAGCAATTCTGAAGATTCCTGATTTATTTTAGCAAATTTCATGAGATCCCCTCCGTCTGAGGCTCAGCCCAGTAAGAATCAGGTTTGTGTGTCCCATCCAAGGGGCTGCTTGGATGAGTTTTTTTCACTCATTTTGAACTTCAGAAATGCAGACATTAAAGAGTGGAATATGTCACACAGTAAAAGAATTAAGAATAAAGCAAAAAGAATCCTTTGGTGATTTGCATAGATTTGGAAGTGTAAATTCCAATGTTTGGATCCTTGGAGGTCTCTGAGCTGTGACGGACTTGTTTGGTGAAATGCTCTCAGTGTCATCAGCTGAGGGTTTTATTTAAAACCTGTGAATTCCACACTGTGCTTCATTTGCAGGCACTCAGAGCCTTTGCAGCCTCCAAACTGCCAGCAGTTCCTCACACCTACTAGAACAGTACAAACAGAAAGAGAGATGTATGAGAAAATTGTGGATTTATTTATCCTAACCCCCAGCTTAGGATACAATTTTTAGGAGGATACTAGATGATGTGTTTTGTGTTTCTGGGCTATTTTCTGGCATGAAGTGGCACTTGGGCAGGCCATGCACAAGTTCTCACAGCTCTGGATGGACAATTGGGGTGTTTTTTTTCAAAAACAAGAATTTGAACCCTCTATGGACAAAGCAGGAGATTTGAGGACTAAAAGATATCAGTAAATGCAAAGGATGTTGATACAAAAAGTTACTTCCTGCTGATGGAAGAGATGGGCTATGGTTTAGGGTACTGACACTGATCTATTCTTTCCCTTGTTTAATTGACATGTGTATAATTACCCTAATTGCCCTTGCAGGCAGAGGAGAGATTTCTCACTGTCAGGGCTGAACAGATTGGCTCAGTCATTGTCACTGGAGTTGCTCTATTAATATAAAGATGTGAAAATTTTTCACTGATGCTAAGTCAAGTTAGGACTAGGAGTAGGTCAGGTAGCCTGTGCTCCCCTTACATGATTCTGTTACTCTCTAGTGACTGAAATCTTTGAGATGCTGTAAAATGTCTTTATTGTAGACATAAAACCTTGTTCTTCATATTAAGAGGTCCAACATAAAATCTCTGCTACAAAAATCTGCTGCATGGAGAATAGGAAATTTGTACACCCATTAAAGGAATACCAGAACTCTTCCAGCATAAGTAAATAAATTGGTTGTCAGGTCCCCTGTATTCACAATTCCCAAGGGAGTCAAGTACCTTATTGCTCAAATTACCTGGAGTTGAACAGGGAAATCTATCACAGGGAAAAAAATTCTGCCTAGGGAGATGGACATGTTGGTTTAACTTGTGCTTGGTATTCCTTGAAGTTTGGACTTGGGCCAAGGACATAAAGAGCATGCACAGGGAATCAAGGTGAAAAGTTCAGAAGGAGGCAGACCCTTTCCTTCATCTGAGGAAGACCCTTACTTCATCCCGAAGACCTCTGCCCACGACCACCAGACAACACTGTGCAAGCACATCCGCGGATGTCAATGACTTTTGGGCTCATTGTAATACGAGGTGAGGCTGGGCGGGGCCAGGTGATGAATATGTATAGGTGTATTGGGAAACTCAATGAATATGGAACTTGTAACCCGATAAATACCAAGCTGAATGCAGCTGTCAGCACGCATGACTTTGGAAGAATTATCCCCCATGAGTCCCAGCACTGGAATAAACATACCTACTTTACTACTTATTCCAGTAGTGGAGTCCTTTCCACATATCAGGATGAGCTTTAAGATCTCTCACCCCAACCATTCTGGGATTCCCTGACTTCTGTTGTTAAAGGCTGATAATCCCTTCTGATTTTGGCAGCTTCACAAACATCTGGCACTGTGCAGTGTTTCCCAGTCCATAGCAAGTTAATACTGATGGATTACGAGGTTGTAAGAGGATTTCATTGCAGGATCAAGGCATCCATAGTTCCAAATAAGATTAAAATGCCATGTTTAGATCAATCTTTTTCAACAAAGGAAATCAAAGAGTTATTTTAATTTACATTACATATTAATGGGTTTGCCTATGACTTGCCATTAAGTGAATTATTAATAAAAGAAGAGGGGTTTTTATACTTACAATTGAAAGGAATGAGAGACTTTACAAACAAGCTCTGGGCCTGCTGGTTGATAAAATTAGCACTGAGAGATAAAAGAAACAATGAGAAGGCTTCCACTGATTGATGAATAGAAAGAGATTTGTCTCTACAAACAAACTGTAGGTTTGCTGATAAATGAAATTGGATATTAAGAGATGAAAGAAACAATGGGAAAACCATAAAATTCAATAAGAACTAAAAATAAAGGGGGGTTATACATTAGAAGGGAATCCTAGGTATTAGGCATTGTGGGGAGTCTGTACCTCTCGAGTTCCTCAGCCAATGGGGAAAGAGAGAGGGAAATGGGGCCGGGAAATTGGGATAAAAAGGAGGCTGTGCCCTCCAAAAATTTGAGAGATCCCAGGGGAATGTCCCATGGCCTCTCCCTTTATTCGAATAAAGTAACAGGACTCCTCTGTCTCCTCTTTGAACATAAACCTCTGGTGTTGGTGGATTAATTTTCCTGACATAATTGAAAATAACCACTAAAATAGAATTAGTTATAGTTGCCTCACTGATATGCTTTAAGCTCAAAGGACAAGTCTCCACACACACATGAAGAGGGGACAATTATTCAACTGCCACCATCAGGACTAAGAATTAACCAAAAGTTCATCTCTGTGCAAGCAGCAATTAAACAGAAGAGAATATAATTGAAGAACTTCTTTAAAAAGTCAATTTCTCTGCTAAAGAATTCTTTTATCTGAGGTGGACACTACCAGTGTGACATTATTATCCAGGCTTTGTCCTGTGCCACAGTCCTGTGCCACAATCCTGAGAAATGCGATCTTGAGCAGAGGAGTTGGACTACAAACCACCAGTGGTCCCTTCCAACCTCATCCATTCAGGGATAAGCTTGGGAAAACATGGACGTACCTGCCAGTTGTGTCTTCAGCTGGAACGTGGCTGCAGGAATTGCATCTTCTGCTGCCTCAAAGAATATTAAGGTCTGCAAAGCAGTGTTTCCTACAGCACCTCTGGTTTTCCTGCTAAGGAATCACAGTCCCGTTGAATGTCAGTCGTTAACGAGTTCTAAATGACTAAACTCTCTTACCTGATGCTTTAGGGAGACCATGATACCCAAGTAATTAGCTGAAAGAAAATAACATCCTGAAGAAGCTGCAAAGCAGCTCCACAGAGTTAGCAAAACAAAGCCAGATCCAGCTTTCTTTTCCAGTCATCCTGGTGTTACTGGAAGCTCTTTGCTGGCACAGGAGAGCAGGGCACAGGAGAGCAGGGCCTTTTCTGCCTCAGATAATGGATACAAATTCAAAAAATCATTTCACGCTGGATGAACAGCCAGCTTGTTTGTGGCTGGGTTATCATTAAGACGTTGTAAGCTGGGAGCTGAAATGGGGAGAGGAGCAAATGGAAGTCTGGGCAGCTTCGGCTCCTGGAGGTGTTGCTGCTTCCACATCTTCTGCAGGGATTTGGGAGCACCCTGGGCAGGTTGCTGTTGCAGGGCCAATAAATATTTACCTCAATAAAGGACAGAGTTAATGCTCTGTGTTTCAGGTTGCATTCTGACAGGTTTAACCTTTCAGGGATGTAATTCTGCCAGCACAGCTCTCTATCCATCTATCTTGAAAACCCACTGAGAGAATTCTGCTGAGAGTGGGATTCAAAAATACCGTGACCTTAGCCACAGCCGTTCTGCAGACACAATTCTAATTAAAGCTCACCTTACTGAATCAGGGGGAGGAGGGGAAAGCAGAGGTTAAATGATTTGCTAAGAAGTTGTTTGTTAAAAGCAATGCATACAGCTCACTCAACACTTACTGTGGCTACCAAAGCAGGATGAGACGATATTAGACTACTGATAAAGGGAAAGAATCTTGACCAAAGATCCTGTTTTCGAACCTAAAACTAACTTAAACCAGCCTTGAAGTTTGGACTTGGGCCAAGGACATAAAGAGCATGCACAGGGAATCAAGGTGAAAAGTTCAGAAGGAGGCAGACCCTTTCCTTCATCTGAGGAAGACCCTTACTTCATCCCGAAGACCTCTGCCCACGACCACCAGACAACACTGCGCAAGCGCATCCGCGGATGTCAATGACTTTTGGGCTCATTGTAATACGAGGTGAGGCTGGGTGGGGCTAGGTGATGAATATGTATAGGTGTATTGGGAAACTCAATGAATATGGAACTTGTAACCCGATATGTACCAAGCTGAAAGCAGCTGTTGGCACGCGTGACTTTGGAAGAATTATCCCCATTCGTCCCAGTGCTGGAATAAACACATCTACTTTACTACTTATTCCAGTAGTGGAGTCCTTTCCACATATCATTACAATGGAATTAAATAGGAAATTCTGGCTTGTGCATCCCTTGACCTCTTCCTTTACAACAAAGTTTTATCCACAGATGTGAGAATTAGACACTCAAATCCTGCTTAACAAGAAACTCTGAGTCAGCTGTCGGCTTCTTATTGCTGCCCAGGGGGACATATAAATCAGCATTAAATCTTGTGGGTTTGAAACCACCTGGTCTTAGCACTGTTGCTCTTCCTCTTTCATTTTCTTTGAATCACTGTGGCTGCAACTCTGCATCATTAACTTAAAAATGGGTGTTGTTTTGGAGAAACGCACAACCAAACCGACTGTGGCATTAGTGGGATTGTCCCCCAAAGAGTTCCTTGCTGAAACAGATTAAAGAACCTCATAAGAATAAGTTAAACCAGCCACTGATAGACTTTATCAGGGCCAGAATGGATCACTTGCAATAGATTCAATTTTTTCCTGGTTATAACACAAAAAACCCCATCTTCCTTTGTCATGTCTGATCATCACGGCTGCCTCCCTGCTAAATAAAGTGCTGCCTTCTGCCTTTTTGTTGAATCTTGAAAGAGATTTTTTTTTCTTTCTACAGAAAGTTACCTGAGCAATGCTCCCCTCCTCTGCAGCTGACTCATCTGCAGTGGCATTTATCCCAAATATCAGCTCTCTCCCCATGTGGTGGGGAGTTTTCTGGTAAAAAGACAGAGAAAGCTGACACTTCAGCAGTATCAGAGCAGATTTTGTGGTGGACAGGTTGTTTGCTATTCAAAACCATCTCAGTTTTTTGAGCCAGAGAGAGAATTCCAATCACCATAAGAGCACAGCAGAAAATCTGCAGCCTCTTAACAAACCCAGTAAGATTTACAGGTGCTACTCAGAATGCTTAAATTAAATAGAACTTTTTTAGCCCTGAGATT
Organism: Corvus kubaryi; assembly: GCF_017639235.1. Taxonomy (NCBI): domain Eukaryota; kingdom Metazoa; phylum Chordata; class Aves; order Passeriformes; family Corvidae; genus Corvus; species Corvus kubaryi. Next base: position 807,706 of record NW_024581080.1, read on the forward strand.
TTCTTTTAACTGACTGTACAATATGTAATGTGGGCCAGGAGTATCTAAGAGTGTGTCTGGCATTTACTACACAATTTTCCACTTCTTCCATCAGGTTACTGCTTCTTGTTTAATTTCCTTTCTTTCATTATGGGGGTTTAGTATTCATGATGATGATAAAATATCTAATCCAAGGCACTGCCAAGGGAAATTTTAATCAAAGGCTTTTCACGTCTGAAAGGCTGGCTTGGTTAAGTGATCAATATCTACTGATGGAAAGAGTTTGGAAGAAAAGTAGTTCTCTTTGCTTACAGAAAGGAAGTTGCTCTTAGAAATTATTAGAAACTTGGGCCAATTTTGAAGCGGGATCCCACCTTAAATAGGTTGGTCAAAATCACCACACAGCCATTTTAAGAGCTGAGCTGCACTATTAATTAAAACCTGAATATGAACAGTTTGTGGATGCCTCACAGTTTGGGAAAGAAATGTAATCTGTGCACAACAGGACTTGTTCTCTGTCTCAGAGCTGCATTTTTTACTTCACTACACAATGGGCTGAAAGTATTGATGGAAATCTGCCAGGCACATGGGGTAGGAGGATGAGGAGCATTAATTAATATAACTGTTTGGCAGCATAACAATTAGGATTCAAAGTTTGCCTCAGCCGCAAATGGGGATCTGGGATCAGATCCCAACAGGATGGGACAGGGAGGTATGGGCTGTAGAAGATCTTAGTGCAGGTTGATTTGGAAGGAACTTCCCCTCAGTCCTGACAAAAATGATTTTTTTACAGCTTTATTACATGGGGGAAGGTTCCTAATCCTGCCCTTCTCAAGGCTGTCTATTCCAGAAATCCTTTTATTAAGCAAAATACAAAACGACTGGTTTTGGTTTTCAATTGTTATCAGTTCAAGTCCTTTTCCGAATCAGGGTGTGGTGGATCAGTTGATGCATTTCAGAGCCTGTCAGAAATCAGTGACACAGGACTTTAGTGGGTGTTGTTCTCTCCTGTGCCCCTCCAAGCCCAGTCTATTTTCAGGTGCATCAGGGAAGTTCCAAGACCAGGATTTCTACAAGTTTCAAGAACATACAATTTCTCCTTCACCTGATTTCTGGTGTGATATGCACATTTGCATATGTTACACATACAATTAAACACTTTCTCTCTTTTTCAGGTATTTTTATCATTTCTTCATCAAAATAGATAATTCTTTCCCATCCTCCTCTTAAAAATACTGTCAATTCATGTTAATATAACATGCTTTCACCTTTTTCAGGCTTTGTCCATGTTACTGACTGGTCATTTCCCTAATCTGGAGCTCAAGAAGGTTTTCCTTTCCCTGGGAAAACTAACTGTGGGAAAAGGTTTCGTTGCAGTAAAAATTCCCCTGGACTGGGGTCTACGACTAAAAGCACATCACCATTCACAGAAATACAATTCCCTGGCTGGCACCAGCACATGGAAGAACCAGAGAAAAACCAAGTCAGCCCCAGAAAGATTTAAAGATCTGAGCTGTGACCCAGCCAGGCCTTCCCTTGAGAGCTCAGACACTGCTCAGGTTTGGAGCTGGCTGTTGGACCCAGCTCTAAAAGCACAGTCCAGCATCCCTTCGTTTCAAATGTTTTGTGGGATGACAGGAGTACTTACAGTCAAATGCTGATCCACCAGCCAAGTTATTTTACTGAGAACAAAAGTCCAACGTTGCTGAAGCTGCATTTGCTTTGCCAGCACCTATCTGAAGGAAGAAATCCTGGATATAATGTACCCTCTGGATAAATTTGCTTCAGGCAAAAAGCTTTAGGTTTTCACAGCAGCTTCTAAACCCATGGATTTGAACAAGAGAAATCAGCAGTGTTGCTGTAGAAATCCACAGTTATTTTCTGCAAATTGCTCCTTTCTTTGCAATGGAGCCTGATCCTTTCCCCCCAGGATTTTCAAGGCTGTCTGGATTTCCAGGTTTGCTCCCAAAACAAGGCTCTGCTCCTTGCCTTGGTGCAGCCTGGAAGGTCTGGCTGGAGGCAGAGCTGGGCAGCAGTCACCAGTACTTGTGGAAGACTGGTATTTGGGAGCATTGCTGCTGCTGCATGGCAATGAGCTCTGCTTTTGAAGATTACTCAGAAAATGTGAATTCATCCGGGGTTAAATCACAACCTTTTCTAAACTCCTTGAGTTGCCAACTCAACAGTCCCTGCTGCCCCCTGAGACCTTCCTACTGTCTCACTTTAATAAAAACTGAGCCACTCACTGCTCCGTGCAAGTGAAGGGCTCTCGGGGTGAGAGAAAGTCAGGTCAGGGATGGATCTCTCAGTTAACTTTGGAACCAGCTTTTTTCCCTCAGGTCTAAAGATCCATAACAGCAGTGACCACATTTTGCTTTGCCCATCCCCTCTCCCTTTGCCCATCAGCAGGACCCACTTTGACTCCACAAGATGTGAGCCAGGTCTGAGCTGGTAGATATTATCCTGGTTTCATGAGATCTCACTGCTTTATTTAAGGGGGTCCTGGCCAAATCCAGCTCAGGCAGGAGGTCTTGACAAGCATCTTCATCACGTGCTTTCCTGACCTTGATGTTTGGAGTCCTGGACATCTTCCCAGTCTGATGAGTCAGTGTCAGGAAATATCTGTGAATGCAGAACGAAAAACTGGGATAATCATAAAAGTCTGCCTCCCTGGTAAGCCAGTCTCATCCGAGTTCCCTGCTGTGCCTGGCTCCTAACCAGCAAAACCATAGTTCCCCACCACACCAGTGCCCTGTGTCTTTAAATAGCAATAAATCCATGGAAATAGAAAATGAATACATTACTTTTCTCTCCTATGTGCCTTATGGATATCATTTTATCTGTTTCCTGCAGTGAAACCTGCATTACAAAATCAGAGGAATTTGAGGTAAATTAATGGATCCAATCTCTGCTTGACTGCAGAGAGGGAAGAATTTTGCTTGGGTTGTTTTCCACCCACAGAGATATTTACTGTAGTATCCTAACGCTGTTTCCAGCACTCCTGCAGATGAAATGCAATCTTCTGGAGCACCAGGAAAGGAGGCAGCCTTCCTGAGAAGGAGATTTGTTATCAGATGCGCTACCTTGGTGTGCAGGTTGCATTCCCAAGATGTTGGGAATTTTCCTAGCTGGGAATAAAGAGAAAAGTCCTATTTCAGATGGGAGTCATCGAACTCTTGCCTCTTGCAATGCTTTACAAACATCAGCAAAACTGAGATTAAAGCACAGGGAATAGTGCTTCAAGCAGAGCTGGGAGATGCTCTCCATCTGGGCTTTTTATGAACAAAACAGCAGCTGTCCTGTTTTTGATGATGCAGCCATCGGAATTGTTCTTTGGACAGAAAAACCTGATTTTGTTTAAGCTGCTGCTGCTGCTTTCCATGGGTTTTGGATGGTTTGCAGGCAGTGGGGAACACCTGAGGAGTCAGAGCTCCTTGTTTCCCACAGCCAGGCACTGCAGTCACACCAGCACAAGGGAATTCAGGGACCACCAGGACCTCAGATGAATTTGTTAAAGACAGGCTTCTCATTTGCACCAAATAATAAAGTTAATCTGAAGCTTGGAAGACCTTGCACTGATATTCCACTCCCTCCCCCCACCCCCTCGTTTAACACATTTAATTATTTCTCATTCTATGCTTTTTTCCTTTTCCTAATGGAGTTACAGTGAAATTTAAGCTGACCACAAATGAGCAGCTGGTTTTAAAGACTTGGAATGGAGCTAAATGCAAGGCAGCAACTTTGTTGAAAACAGAGACATTCCCAATATACCACATTACATGGAATAAGTCAGCAAATCCTCAGCCTGAGAGAGTGAACACTCAAAGAAACTGCCCCTTCCAAAGGGGCTTCAGGAGAGCTGGAGAGGGACTGGGACAAGAGAATTACAGAACAAGGGGGAATGGCTTCCCACTGCCAGAGGGCAGGGATGGATGGGATATTGGGAAGGAATTCCTCCCTGTGAGGATGGTGAGGATCTGGGATGGAATTCCCAGAGCAGCTGGAAGTGTCCAAGGCCAGGCTGGATGGGGCTTGGAGCAACCTGGGATAGGGGGAGGTGTCCCTGCCCATGGCAGGGGGAGGAGAATAGATAATCCTGAAGGTTTTTTCCTACACAAATCCCTCCATGATTCATTTTATGATTCATCCTTGTCTATTGCTTCCAGTGAGCCAGGGGTGGACAAGCCGGTGTCCTCTATCCATTCCTAGATAGAGCATCCTGCAAGGAACAGCTCTTCCAGGGGCGATGGCAAGCCTGCCTGGGCAGCAAGTGATTCCATCAAGGGTAGCGATTTCTCAGCTAAAAGAGATTCCAGCTCTTGTGATTCAGCTCTTTGTGAAATCACCCAGGCAGAACTCAGGGACAGAGAGACAGGAGCCTCGTACGGCACTTCCACAGAGGTAACTTTTCTTGTCCAGCAGCCCCTGTGAAGGGGAAGCCAAGGACAATACTCCCTGCTGAAGGGTAGAAACAGGGGCTTTTTATGGGAAAGGCAGGGGGTGGGGTAGAAACCAACTAGCCAACTGAGTACAGGACATTGCCATATAGAAATGAGGCATGATGGGGGTGGTTCACTTTGTCACCATGACCCCGAGGAAGGTTGCTTATCTCTGGGGAAAGCTGTCTTGGCACTAGGTCTCCCTCCTCCAAGGGAGTGCAGAGGGCTCTTGTGCCAAGGGCTCCCCGCCCTCCACACTTGTCTTCCCATACTCCTGCACTGTTACCTCAATCTCAAATAAATGTCATATTTGTGAAATATGCTGTAGTATATGGGGAGAAATAAGTACAGGAACATATCCAAGGAGTAATTCCAGCAGCAAGTGTCCCTTGTACCTTGCCAGGGGTCACCAGCACTGAATTTAAAGGCACCATGTTGGACTGTGACAGGGTCATTATTCTGCACAGACCAGCTCTGAGTCTTGCTGAGAACCCAAAGGAGCAGAAGTATTACAGCTGGCTCAGACATGTGGCTCCAACAAGAAAGGAAAAGCCAAGAGGGCAGAGCAGGAGGTTATTTGGGATGTCTGGGGTCGATTCTGTGCTCATAGAAGACATTATTTAATCTCTGTGTCTCAGGTTCTCCCCACTCCCCAGGCAAACTTTATTTCATAGGGGCTGTTTTGCTTAATATTGAGGAATCTCTGATATTCCAAAGCTGGAGCTGCCTCCAGTGCTTTATGACATTTGTTGTTTTCCTGCAAGGCATCAGAGAGCTGAATGATGGGTGTGATTTTTACTTTCAAAATATAAGCTAAAATTAAGGCAACTGTGCATTTCAGCATCAGTTCCCTGGATCTTTAACCCCTGAAACTGCTTATAAATCAGTGGCTTCCAAGAATTTATTCCAGAAACTCTGCAACTTCTGGAAAGAACAATGAATCAAGAGTATCTGAGTATAAACAAGTGAGCAGTGAAAGTCTAGCGGGTTTGGGATAATGTTCACTCCTCTCCTGGTACGGGGGCACAAATGGAAAATCCTAGCCCAAAGAGCAGCACACATTTTCTGGGCTAAAGGAGCTGATTCCTGTGCTTATACCACACTTAGAAAATTAAAATAATTCAAACCATGACACAGCAGAGGTGCCCTCAATACAGGCATCTCAAGGAGTGAAAAGAAAAAGGGTGGTGTCATGGATGCATTGGTGGCAGCTGTACTCCCTTCTGGCCTGAATGCAGGGAGCAGTAGGAGGTGTTTGTTCTGCCTCAGTTTGTGGAACTTGCACATCACAAACCCCAGAGCCAGGTGGCCAAAAAAACCCCAAATTTGAAGAGTTTTGTGGAATCAATCCTAGAAGAAAATAAGCACTATAAGCTGAAACCTTTCATTGTACTAAAATGTTTCTTTTTTATTTCAGCCATGTTAACTTCTCCGCAGTGCAAGCTGTTTGAAATAACTGTGTTCTTCTTCACTTTGAAACTGTATCCTATTGATTTTGCTGGCATTATTGTTATTTTAATGTGTCCAACCTGGCGATTTCCCTGGAAAACCTCCTTTCCAACACAAATTTTTGGATCCATGCTGCTGTCTGTGGTTTGACCTCACAGCTCAGTGTAGTAGGAACTTTTCAGACTTGTCTGCCCTTAAGGGCTCAATCCTACAGAAAGTATTGAGTGCCAGGAAACCCTTTTGTAGCGTGAAAATAGGAATCCACTGTTTGCTCAATGGGAGACAGCAGAAAAGCTTGGGAACCAGTTAAACACTGACCTAAAGTGAAGGCTGTGCTTCTGTTTGAAAGCATCCATTTAGCTCACAGGGGCCAAAAAAGAAATGCCCCAGCATAAATGCTTTGGTTTGCCTTGTATAGAAGTGAAAGAAGGATGTTTCCCAGTGTGGCTGGGTTGCTTGCTGGCACTGAAATGGAGGAGCTGGCAAAAAAAAAAAAAAAAAAAAGCAAGCAACTAAAATCAGGTCCAACTGCTTAGAATTAGTCCTGAGTTCATGCAGTGCACTGTGTGGCAGTTCATGCAGTGCACAGTGATGCTCCAAAGGGGAATGGAAGTAGGGAGTGAATTATAGCTCTCAGAACATTTTCAGCTCAATGAAATTTGGAAGGTGAATTCCTGTGCAGTGATGTGCTTGTTTGAACAGTTTTTGTCAAGCAGAAGCTTTTGCCCAGAGCTTTTTGGGTTTGTATTTCTGGACCTGGAGTAAAGGAGGGGAACGAGGCTGGGCTGCATGGGAACATTGGTGCAATCCCAAAGTTGGAGGATTGATATGATTCTCTTTTGGAGAAAGGTTTTCCTTCTGCTCTAATGTGGGGTGAAGATGAAATCTAGAAGTTCAGTGGTTATAACAAAGGGGATTCATCCTCCCTCACTAGGAAAGGGCTCTTGGAAGGGGCTGCCCAGGGAGGTTTGGAATCCCCATCCGTGCAGGTGTCTAAGGAAGGCCTGGATGTGGCACTCAGTGCTTTGGGCTGGGCACATGTTAACAGGCTGGACTCGATGGTCCCAGAAGTCTTTTCAACCCTTAATGATTCTGTGATTTTGATAAGAATATTTTTACCAGAGGTAGGAAGGTCACACAGGTCAATTTGAGGTCTCTAAAGAGAGAATTCCTGCTTCTCCTGCTACCCCTTAGCAATGGCCAGGTGCCAACACAAAGCTTTCAATAATCCAGAACATTTCTTTAGGACAAAAGCAGCTTCTGAAAGGCAGCACAGGTGGTGGTTAAGTTCCCTCCTGCGAGAGATGGCACTGCACTAATGGAAACAGGGAGGTGTGAACTCGCTCCAGCGAGAGCTTTCCTAGCTGAATTTCCCCGGATGGAACATAAGGATGCTGCCCATCTTTCCAGTTCAGTGATTGATTCCTGTCTTAAGAGCTTCCTATTTCTCTTGCTTGTCTCTGAAGTGTCTTAAATTATCCTTCAAGCAGGCTTGGAATTGCAAAAAACTTGTATTTGCTGCCTGGTATTCTATATATATATTATTTTTAAGTTTTTCATGCATCACTGCAAACACCCAATTTCTGAGAGGATTGCTGCAGTTCTGGCCAGCTCTGATGACTCGAGACTTTTCTGTCCTGGCATGCTCAGTGGGAAGGAAAGATGCACTGAACAATAATTCATTTCTGGTTCCTCCATCACCAAAACATTTAAGACTTCTCTGAGACAGTCTCCCTCATCATGCTAAACAAAAGGAAGAAAATCCATTTATGCAGCTCTTTTCATTTGAAATCAAATTATTTAACGTGAGTTTTTATGTTTCCCAGGGCAATACTACTTGGTCAGTGCTCACACTGGGAAATCAGCATGGCCTTTTTTATTATCCTGAGTATTGGTTTTATAAGGACATTCAGATGCAGAAAAGCACATGGTTCTTTATCACTGGTTCTTTACCTGATTAAGTGAATTAATGAACAGGCTTATTAATTCATTCATTCATTCATTTGGTTTTTTAACTGCTTCTCCTTTCTCCCCTGTATCTCTTTGCTAAAATAAGTCAATGTTTGAGCCCCAGCTTTTTGGAGATAAGGTTTAGAAAATGTGTGTCCCTAGATACTGGGAACTCTATTGTAGTAGTAGTAGTAGTAGTGGTAGTGGTAGTAGTAGTAGTAGTAGTAGTAGTAGTATTAATCCTAAGCAAACCAGGCTCAAATATTAGGCAAGAGGGACATTTTTCTTCTCCTCAGCCTGAGAAACCAACAGTCAAATAAGCAGCAAGAGGAGCAACACTTCCTAGACAGGCTCAGAAAATCCACACAGACGCTTTGTAAACTCAAACCTCTGCTGGATCACTGTCCTTGGCAAGGGATTTTTTAGTTTATGAGGCAAGAACTTAAATTAGTCAGCAGTTAGTCCTCTCCTCCAGGTACTTAGGACTGTGCCTAGAACCAGGCACTAAAAATAAGAGATGTGACCACTTCCTTCCCCTCCTTGTGTCACATTGACTTTAGGACAAGGTCTAATTGCAAAACCCAGCTCCTGAGATGGGTTTCTCTCATGTTGAGTCACAGGAATGCTGTGTATTGTTTGTCTGAAAAATTTTATAGGGAAAATCTTTGGTTTGGGTCCATTCTTTGGTATATAAAGACCAGAACACTGGCACTGACCCCAGCCAGACTGGGAGCATTGGCGGGGACCAGTTTCGAGGTAGAGAGCAGACTGAGAAATCCATATTTCCACGTGTGGGTTTTGAAGCTCCAGGGAAAGAGGATTTTCTGACACAAAAGGATATGATTAGGACACATCTGCCTTTGAAGTGGCCCTCTCTAGTGACCAACATAAACCAGGGAAAAGGCTCCAACCCAACAGCTATAAAGACTCTTGGTATTTTGGTCATCTTTCCAAGAGTGAGCAAGAGCACCTAAATCAAAGCCCAGTCCTGTGTGAACATCAACAACCACGCGTCAGCTCACAAAGGGCCATGGAATATCTCTACAGATCACTTTGCCACATGCCCAAACCGGTTCCTCACGCTGCACTAAAACTCAGACACCACTTTAATTAAAAAAAAAAAAAAAAACCCAAACATATATATGTATGTAAGGGCTGTGAAAAATAATACCACATGCCATGGGGGGAGAGGGTAACAGGTATCAAGGGAATTGCTGACATCTTACAGCTCTGAAATAAGGAGGCATTTATTGAACAATAACAACCATGCAATGTTAAGAGTGTTTTCATTAACAATAAATTCTGACTATCTTAAAACACAGGTGACATAAATATCTGTTCCCAGAACTGGGAACAGAACCCACAAGACAACTCCTGAGGCTGACTCTCCACTGCCAGGAAATCAGAACCTGAACACTACTGGCCCAGCCACAAAACCCTCTGTTCCTCCAGACCCGTCCATATCCGTGGAATAGTCTGTGATGCCTTTCCCATTTTTAATTAGTATTTATAACCATCCTCACAGAGAAGAATTCCTTCCCAATATCCCATCCATCCCTGCCCTCTGGCACTGGGAAGCCATTCCCTGTGTCCTGTCCCTCCATGCCTTGTCCCCAGTCCCTCTCCTGGAGCCCCTTTAGGCCCTGCAAGGCGCTCAGAGGTTTCCCTGGATCCTTCTCTTCTCCAAGTGAATGCCCCCAGCTCTCCCAGCCTGGCTCCAGCCCTTGAAGCATTTCCATGGCCTCCTCTGGACTCTCTCCAGCAGCTCCACATCCTCCTTATGTTGGACCACAGATGTGGAGGCAGTTCTGCAAGTGAAGTCTCCACTGAGTGGGGCAGAGCAGGAGAATCCCTTCCCCGGTGATGTTCAGTTAAAGTCCTTAACATGTAAACCCACTTTGCTTTGCAAATCTCATTACCACCCTCGCCTGTTCGGTGTTTTAAGTAGTTTTAAATGCCAAGCAGTTGGGAGGGTTTGTTTAGGTTTTTTGGGCTTTTTGTTGTCTCTGTGTTTTTCATGAGACGCTAATTTGTGGTAATTGCGTTCTGCAGCCATGAGAGCCTGGCTCAGAGGAAGGGAATTATTGGTGTGTGTATTTCAGTAATAACCATCAGAGAGCCAGGAGAGAAAAAAAGAGAAAGAAAAGAGACAGAACAAAATATATTATTAAAACACTCACGTCCTTTGGAAGAAAGCTCCAGCTTGTTCCTTTAAGGGAATAAAAATTTGTCTGGTGTCTCTCAAGCACCTGTGTCTGCTGGCATCCCATCAAATACACAAACTGCAGCCATAAACTGAGTACATTTCTACAGACAGCCTTAATTTAGAGCAATTAGTGCAAATTAAAGAAGAAATGGACAGTGGTTTTGGTTGCAGTACAAGGTGCAGGGAAGCTGTTAACTCCTTTCATGATTTGAGGTTCTTGAGGGAAAGACCCATCGGGAGAGAAAGAATAAAGCCCAGCTCTTTGTTGGTGTTATGGCAATACCTTAATATCTTAATTAGGAACCAAGAGTGCTCTGTTCCATTCAGGGCTGGGCTAAAAGGGATTGTGCTTCAGACACGACAGAGCAGATAGGTGAAGAAGCAAAGGGTGCAGCAGGAGACAGGAATGACGTGGTTCATCCTCTGTCTGGCCAAACCCAGCAGCTGAGGAGGAGGCTGCCAGGGCAACAGCTTGGCCTGGGAAAGGTTAAAGCAGCAGCACCAGAGGTCTTGCACAGATATGGTTGTCTGGTCTTCTGTAGATTTCTGGGCTTGTTCTACAAACGTCTCTTCCTCTGGAACATCCTGTGCTGCCCGCTGGGTGACAGGCTCCTGTATCAGCTCGATTTGTCCTGGCATGGCAGTGTCTATCCACTGAGAAAGGGCCCAGTGAGCTCAGCAGACACATTTCTGGAGCTCCAGCTGCTGACTCTGACTTTGGGGGGCTTTGGATCGACTCGCTGCCCGTGCCAGTGCTGCTCCCTGGGACACACAGCCAAGAGGGCTCTGCTGCCACATTCCTTTCCAAGCTGCTGCCTTCTGCTGTCATCAGCTCAGGCCCCTTTCCTTCCAAGGGGATCTGAGACAAGATGTGGTGATAAGCAAATAATGGGTAAATATGTGCCTATGGAAAGACTGATACATCGCTAAAGGCACATTCTTTCCCTAAAAAAGTTTTTTTCTAACAGTGGCTGCCCAGGGATGGCAGTGGGTGACACGAGCTTTGCATTTACAATCCCTAAGTACCACTGACTGCTTGGAGCTGAGAGGCCCCATCTATCAAATGTAGCATCATTATGGACTGAGCTGCTTGGAGGATTATTTAAACACAACCTGCTGTTGGAGCACAGGAGGGAGGTGGAGGCTCATCAGAGATGACAGAATTATACACAAAGTCATGTGGCAAGAGAGGACTGAGCCTGGACAATCAGCCAACATGGGACAACACGTTCACAGTGGCTTCCAGCCCCTCTGGAATAAGAATAAAGACAGAATTTCTTCCCTGGGATTTTTCAGAGCCATGTTTCCCTAAGGGATTTACTGCAGTGTGTGCCCTGGATGGCAAGGAAATCTTACAGGCCTGTGGTGAGTGCTGAGGCACAGGACCAGACCTAAATCTGGCTCAAATCCAGGAAAGATAAAGCAGAACTCTGGGTTTATTTCTGTTATATGGATTGTGAACTCCGTTGCACAAAGAGCCACACGGTCAGAGCTCTGGCCCTAAGGGGTCTCTGCCTTGATGGAAGTTGGAATGGGAAAGGGAGATGAAGGGGGATGCTTTGGTGATGGAATCAAGTCAGTGGGATGAAGGAGGTGTTCCAGGGCATTGGATCTTGTGGCATCTCACAGGTGGGCAGGCAGCAGATAAAAGCCTGAAGGAAGGATTCGAATGAGTCCAAGAAAGGCATGATTTAGACACATCTTCAATTTTCCCCAACTATTTTCCATATTAAAGATTAATGTCAGAAAAGCGGCGTAAACTCTCACTCGAGGGAAGCAGCAGTGCCAGGATGGGAAAGGATGCAGCAAGACATATGAGGGATGAAAACTGAGACAAGCACTCATCTCTGGGTAGATTTATTTCAGCACTAGGTAAAATCAATCTTTTTGAGGCTACAAAATAGCCCTGTCCTCCATATGTAGTCAGATTTTATCAGATCATCCAGGTAATAAATCAAAACAGGAAATTCCTTGTGATTTACATAGAAATAAACATTTAACAGCTCCTCTCAGTAATTAGGCAGCTTTCAGACCTGCAACTGTACACAAAATCCAGTGGCCCAAATCTTCATCTGTTGAGAATTAAGAATGTACCCTGTGTTTTAATGAGGCAGCTTTGGTTTATGCAAAAGCAGGGATCTTGTTTAGCTAGCCTGGGCTTAAGTGATTTAGGAACATGGTGAAAAGGTCCCTATGAATCCCAAGACGGAGAAACTTCTAATACTTGGACATCGTATAATTAAGTATGAGATCACAGACAGATCTACCTTGTTTGAAAATTTCAGCCTTTTTTTATGCCCAACACTTTTTTTAATCCACATTTTGAATGCTCACTCTGAGTCCCTATGCTGGGTTGGGGTTGGGTTTTTCCTTTCTAAACACTCAGAATTTTCCAGTTTATCTTCAACTCAGCTGTGCTAAAAGCTTCAGGCTGTCCCAGTCTTAAAAGACAGTGGAATGAGTCCAGCTTCGAGTTTAATAGACAACATTTAACATCTCCTGCCTTTGCGTGGGTCTTCTTTCTTATCCAAGCAGAAGTTGAACCCTTGCTAAAATCTAAGGGATGATTCATCAAAACAACCCTTTTCACTTCTTTCTGGGCAAGTAAATAACAATTTCAAGGCCTGGAGCACCTCAGAGAAGTTCCTCCACTCCTGGTCCAGCTGCCTGCATGGTCTGGCAGCACTGAGCTGAGCAATTACCAACCGCACTTCATCCAATGCCATCAGACACACAAACAATTGGATTTGGGCCTTTTGATGAGATATTTGTAGTGAAAACACAGTTGCTGCCCAAAGTCAGGATTCAAGGCTCTGATTTTAACATTTTTTAGCTCAGAAAGAGCTGAGCAACTGTGGATTTCCTGGAGCTCTCTAGGGACCCTCCCTTGCTAATGAGTATAATTAACAGCGCAGAAAGCACAGGATCTGGTTTCTGGGTGCTACCTGGGCAGAGTCAGGTACAAACCTTACTCAGAAGGATTAAAATCCAAATGAATAAGAGAAAGGAGACAAAAGCATTATTTCTTCTATGTCACAGATAAAGATACACCAAAAATGGATCTGCCAAAGATCAAAGATGGAACAAGGAGCTCATCCAGGACTTTGTTCCTTCCTTATGTAACTCAGAGACCTCAGAAAATCATGTTGGGTGGGACAACACTTTTGGGTTGGAATAGATGACTTTAAGCGTCCCTTACAACTCAAACCATTCAGTGACACTGTGAACACCAGGGGACAGTTCATCCTTTCTCAGTAGAGGATGAAAGCTGAGTAAAACCCTGTGACAGATTCTTGCCTAATATGTTCTTAGAAAATGCCAGTGGCGGATGCTCAGAACCCCCAGGGACAGGCTTTCATCTGTCTTTGGAGGTGCAAAGTTTGGGATGAAACAGCTCCTCCTTTTGTTTTCTAGACTTGCATCCCTCTCACTGCTTTCCCCCAAACTTTGATTAATCCAAAACTTTTAAACTGGACACAGACAACTCCAGACAATGTCTTGCCAGAGCCAAGCACAAAGATTGCTTCACCAAGGTTGATGTGACACTAATCCTGCCCTGCCCATTCTTTCCTGCGGACACTGCACCATGTTTATTGACCATCTGGACCTTGGGCTCTTGGTGCTCTCCAGGTGTATGAGCTCTTCACTGCAATAAATTCATTTTTCTCTGAGGATTTTAGGAAAAAATCAGCTGTCACTTTCTTCTGCTTCCATCCACTCTAGAGAGGTGCCCCCTAACAAGGGTGTTACTCACAGATGAGCTGCTATTTTGACTATATTAATGACTAAAGCCATGAATATAAATTTATTTATTTCCATGGTGCGTTTAAGAGCCTGGAACAAGCTACCAGCATGGCAAGGTCTATGTACCAGTAGAAACAAAACCCAGGGTGGGATTCAGCTGCCTTCCCTCCCCCCAGTCATTTAGACTCATTTCCCAATGGATCGATGGAAACAGAGTTGCCTCATCTGAAGATAGGCATCTAAAATAAACCTGCTGAATCACAGCCTTTAAGGGTCTTTAGTAATGAAAGATTCCCTTCATCCATTTAGAGTTTGCTCTCTCCCAGTACCCTTTGTTACTCAGGGAAGGAGGAGACCTCCAAGCAGTCTCCAAAAACTAATGTAACACCTTCTCTAGATGTACAACAGAACAGGGACCACACGTGCCAAGAAAACTGTGGAGAAACAGCAGCTGAGCATTTAAAAGTCACCTCATTTTTGCAGTTTGCAAAATTAGTTTGAATTCTTTTTTTTTTTTTTTTTTTTTTTTGCCCCCTCACTTTGCAGTTTCCTCTCATGGGGTTTTTTACTCCCAAACAGACAGCAAATGATGGCGTAGCTGGAGCTGCCTCAAGGGTCACTACACTGTCCCAAACTCTTTGCCCAACCTGCACAAACTGCACATTCCTGGGAGCTGCTTTTTAAATTTTCCCTCCAGTAGCAATGACTATCCCAGGAGCAAGCAGGCACTCTGAATTTGGTGGAAGAGTGATCAGGGCTGCTGACAAGCCCAGATCTGCTTTCAGTACTCTCCTGGGGGAATCTGAGCATCACTCAAATTTGCCTCTGTCCATGAAACTCTTGAACCCAAAATCCCGAACTTTCCCTCTCAAAGTACTGCCCAAGAGGAGGAGGTGGAGAGTCTGTCATGCAAGAACAGGCAATGCTTCCTTGTGGCTACAGCGTTTGCTGGCCTTTGGCTGTGAAATCCCACTCTGTGTCTGCTTCACTTCAGGACATCACTTTTGTATCTGTTCTTCACCAGGGACTTCCACCAATTTTTTTTTTAAATGAAATTAAGAGCCACGTGAAAAATCAACCTCCCTTCAACATCACATTCTCCTGGAGGAATTTCTTCCTTAAACCTCCATCTCCAGTCAGTTGTGCTTTGTCCCACCATGCAGAATCCACGAGCAGCGTGTCCTGCCTTCATCTCCTTGTTCCATTTGTCCTGCAGGAAATTCTCTTTTTAATATCCAAAAAATTACGTGTTACCTTATAAACAGGAGCTTGTTTTCTGTCTTCCACTCTCTGGTCTCTGCAGGAACTGAGAGTTTGAGTGGGAAAAAAAAAAAAAAAGAAAAAAGAAAAGAAGATTTAAAGCCACACTTGAGAGTGCTCTTTCTTTCTGGGCAATACGGGAGTGGCGGGGAATTACGGTAATGGCAAGGCTGCTGCTGCTGCTCTGCTACATCAGCAGGGCAGCAAAGTTCCTGCTGCTCCTTCCCGGTGTGGAGCTGAGCTCTGAACGGGGCACGGATCCCTCCAGAGAACCTGGAGCCAGCCCCTCACAGCCGCGGGATACAGGGAATCAGCCCCCCTGCCAGCTGCTGAAATACCAGTGGGGAAATAAAGGGAGGAAAGCAGAGGATTTCTAGGCGCAGAATCCCATCCCTGCGTGAAGAAACGAGCCTGCTGTGCTGAGAATCTCCTTCCCAGATGCTCAGAGGAGCTGTGCTGCCTTCTAGAGACTAAAGAGGTGAGTGTGGGGCAGGCACGGGAGCCTGGGGTCTGCTCTTCCCAGCATCAGCTATCTCCACAGGCTGGGCATTATTTGGTTTTTAGCATGGAAACCTCTCTCAATCTTTTCTGCTGCATCTTGTCTCGCTGGGAAGTTTTTCTTCATGTGCTTAAAATTCAAATTAATAATTTCTACATTTTCTTTCAGCCCTATATAATGACCTTAGTTTGCACCCTGTAATGACCACAATTATACTCACTTTTCATGGATGTGCTTAGTATAATCTGTCCTTTTCTTCCTTGGGATTATTCCTCAACTTATTCCGTCTGGTAGGAAAGAAAATAAAAGATCCAATTTCATTTTAGTGTGCTGAAGTAAAATTCCCGCAGTGTGATACCTATCCATCTCCCCCTCCCCCCTCCTCCCTGCCTGTGAACTGGGAATTTTGGGGCTTCAGAGTTTGAAATGCTTTTGCCTGCAGGAAAGTTTAGCATGGAAGTTTGTAAATGGGATGGTTGTTGCTGCTTAAAGTGTGATCTGAGAGACTCATCCCAAAGGACACTTAGAGTGTCCTTCCTCATCTGGGGTTTTACAGCCACAGTCTTAGTGGTGGTTTTTCATCTCTGATTAATATTTGGGATGGGAATTCTATATCCATATGGAGGTGTTGGGAGACGTTTTGCAGCCCCCACTTGCAGCTCTCCTCTCCATGCCCTCCAGGTCTCAGTTCCCAGGCTAATCCTCACTTTTCCATCTGAGGTACCTTTTCTCCATATTTAGTCAGCAAAGGCTGAGCTTGGCTTCCAGATCCTCTGAAATGTTGTGTCACTTACTAGGAGACTTGCTCCTTGCAACATCTTCTGCTTGGCTTTGGAGTTGCTTTTCCCTATAGATTTTCAAAATGGGCAGCTCAGCTGGACTAAAAATTCAGTGGGGAAAGGTCTTGCTTAATAAAGAAACCTGAGATTAAATTCCGGGCTTCTAAATCCGCTGCACAGTTTGTGTAGTCCTGAATTGTGTCCTGCAAGCTTCTTTCTCACCTAGAACTGGTCTCTTCAGGTGAGCTGATAATTAGAATTGATGCCTATCCCCATAAAGGAGGGAGAATTCAGGAAGGAAAACCCACATGGATCTCTCAGTTGCTGTTAAATAATGCTGGGCTGGAAAAGGTTGGTTCCACTGGCTGGAGCCAGCCTGAGGAAAGCTCCCTAAAATAGCCTCCTGCTCTATTCTTATATGGGAACCCTAGCAGCGAGTGTTGCTTCTGGGAATCACATTGTTCATGTTTTTGTCTTCTCCAGGGGGGTGAGGATCTGCAGAGAGCACAAGAGCACAGCCCTGTGCACACGGCAAACTGCACCCTTCCCCTCAGAGCAAGCCAGGAGCTGATGTAAATGAGCTTTAATTTGCAGCCCAGGACCTCGACTGATGAATGCTCCACACATGGAAAGCTCTGACTGACAGCCCAGATGCTGAGGATGGGGAGTGATGGGTATCTCAAACAAAATTGCTGAGCAGACGCAGCAGCAACCTCCACCTAGTCAGGTTTCTAAGCCAGTTTTAAGGCAGAATCAGGACTAATACTAGGCAATTCAAAGCATCAGTGATTTCCTCTCAGGAGAAACTTAAATTGGAGACCCCTTGGAATATTTACTTTCCTTAAATACACAACCTTTCCCAAAAGATGGAAATGATTTTAACCTGCAGCTCCAATATTTCTCATCACATAACCCTGGAAAGTGAGACAAACAGCCTGAGGTTTGCGTAGCCTCACTTGTGCACCCCAAGGAAAATGCAGAAGGAGTTAAATTTGACTTGGAACTGGAGGGAATCAACTGTGTTATACTGGTGAAAGCTTAGGAGCAAAGGTAGGTTTTCTAATATGTTTCTGCATCTTTCTCATTGCTGCTGGTGCTGCAATTTTAAGACGTTCTTCAAAACTCTTTTCCCCAGCAAGGTCAGGCAAATGTTGCCTGTAGGACCTTCCAAGAACTGATCTTGTCACTGGTCCTGCCTGGAAAGGTGAAGTTCAGCGGACTCATATGGACATTACCAGCCATGGCTTTCCTCCCTGGAAACTCCTCCGAGTGCTCCAACTGCACCCACTCCATGGAGCCCGTGAACATTCCCAAGGCCATCTTGCTGGGTGTTATTCTAGGGGGGCTGATTGTTTTTGGGGTTTTGGGTAATATCCTGGTTATCCTGTCTGTAGCCTGCCACAGACACCTCCAGAGTGTCACCCACTATTACATCATCAATCTGGCTGTAGCTGACCTCCTCCTGACTTCCACTGTCCTGCCCTTCTCAGCTACCATGGAGATTTTGGGCTACTGGGTCTTTGGGAGAATCTTCTGCAACATCTGGGCAGCCGTTGACGTGCTTTGCTGCACTGCTTCCATCATGAGCCTCTGCATCATCTCCATCGACCGATACATTGGGGTGAGCTACCCACTGAGGTACCCCAGCATAGTGACAGAGAGGAGGGGCCTCCTGGCCCTGCTGTGTGTCTGGGCACTGTCCCTGGTCATTTCCATTGGGCCCCTTTTCGGCTGGAAGGAGCCAGCCCCGAAGGATGAGACTATCTGCCAGATCACCGAGGAGCCCGGCTATGTCTTGTTCTCAGCGCTGGGCTCCTTCTACCTCCCCCTGACCATCATCCTGGTGATGTACTGCCGGGTCTATGTGGTGGCCAAAAGGGAAAACAAAGGGCTGACCTCTGGGCTGAAGACAGAGAAATCTCATTCTGAGGAGGTGACCCTCCGCATCCACCGCAAGAACGTACCCGGCGTGAGCGGCTCTGCGCCCAACCCCAAGAGCAAGCACCACTTCTCCGTGCGCCTGCTCAAGTTCTCCAGGGAAAAGAAAGCTGCCAAGACCCTGGGAATAGTTGTGGGATGCTTCGTCCTCTGCTGGCTCCCATTTTTTGTAGTAATGCCTCTTGGTAAGTAGAGCCAACCCCTGTGTGTCTCCCAATGCCTTCCCGGCAGGGAGAGCTATACTTGTGGCTGGGTGTGGTAACGCTGATCAGAAAAGCTCCAAGGGAACAATTTTCTCCTGAAAAGCTGTCAAAACCCAAAACACTCACCACCACAAAGCAGGGAGCGTGAAAAAAACGTGAGTCTCAAATCAGACCAAACGTGTCTGGTGGTGAGAAACAAAATTCTGAAAACCAGGGAAACAATCTTGTAGTTTTTCCATGTAGAAAATCCTCTTTGTGAACTAGAGCAGATATTGTGACCATCTCTGCTGCAGGAACAGGATCTTTAGGGGTCTGTATGTTTATGTTTGAAGCCAGGTGACTTAAATGTATAAATGTCAGGATATAAATACATTCAGGGTTGGAGTAGCTGTTCACAGATCTCCTGGAGTGCTCAGCACTGATGATTCCCACTCTAAGGAAAAAAATATCAGCTTCCTATCAGGCAATTCACCCTGTGAGATACCATAACACCAAACAAAATTAATCTTTTTATCCCATTTTTCATATGACTAGTCAGGAGACAGCAGTGAGGATCCTTCCAACTAATTTTATACTTCTCTGGTTCGCATCTTTTCTGGGAACCCATTGAGCCCACTGGCCAAACACTGGCTCAGCCACCATGCTGGAGATGAATTTTATTCTCCAGTTGTCATTCCAAAGGGGAGCAAAGCTGGGGATTTGTTCTGCTTTGACGGAATATAAAGAAGTAATTAGAATTTTAATTAAACCTTGCTGAGTTACCTTTGATGCAGTTGCAGGATGTAAAAGCAGAATACTAATTTCACACCTATAGCTGAGGGTGAGGGATGTGGCTCATCTCACTGAGCTGCACTCTGCCATTAAATATTGGTTTTTCAAACACGGAAACTAAAATTTATGACTTGGTCAATTTCAGGGCTTTTCTTATGGAAAGGGCTTATGCTGTACAGGAAAAATAAAGTAAGATTTTATGGAAGCTTTAGTAAGTAAGTAAGTAAGACAATATGGACAATTAAGGAAAAAACAGCCTTACCTAAACATGAAAATAAATATTTGGGGGGTTTTCTTTTTTTTTTTTCCTGTTTTTTCAACCTTATAAATAACTTTTTTTTCAATTAACCTGTATTGGTTTTACCAAGATTTATCAAGACACACAAAAACCTGTTGCTAATGAGAAAACCCCAAAAATTCACAGTTTTTTCCTCTTGGTCAATACTGGGAAATGCTGGATTGGAACTGTTTCCTAAGGAGGAGCCCTGAAGGGCCTGGCTCGTGCTGGCCAGGATGTCAGCACGTTGGAATGCTGCTTGCCAAGATGACTGAAACATACCCAAGAAGGGTTTGGGAGAATGCATTAAACACACTTTTCATCTGCAAATGTGGTTGCCCACACAGAGCTGTTGTTAATTAATTTGCTTTGGATTTAAGAAATCTTCTGGGCTCCAGAATGGCTTTGCATCTTCCTTTGATCCCTTGTAAGGAAACTCTGGAGGTTTGTTTCCCTAATTTTGGGGGGTTACTGGGTTATTTTTAAAGCATATATAATAGGGCTTTCAAAACCTATTTGCTGCTTTTGTTTAAAGACAAAAAAACTGATTAAACAGAGAAGTGACACTAAAAAAAGTCCTCAGAAAAGCCAAGGACACACATCTTGATGCAGAGCACTTTCAGGTCTGTCCTGCAGCCAGGTCCAGTTGGGATAGGGAAGGGAAGTGATCCTGGCAGGATCTTGTAGCAGGGATCTGACTTTCCAGATGTATAAAATCCTCCTTGTTGAAACCCTGGTGGAGCTCACTGCATGCCTGGCTGGGCAACCAGAGCTTTCACCAGCTCTGCAGCTTGTGGCCATGGAACAGACCAAAACATGGTCCCATCAACCAGTTCTGGAGGGATTCGACAGATGTGAAGGTGCCATGCAGGGACATGGTTTAATGGTGGACTTGGACGGCTGGACTCAATGATCCAAGAGGTCTTTTCCAACCTAAATGCCCATAATTCCATGATTCCATCAGCCAGACCACTCCCAATGCAGATTGCCCACGAGACAGACACTCTTAAACTGCTACAAAAACCTCTTCAGAGAACTGTGCTCATCATTCCATGCAGAACAACTTCCCCAAACCTACATTAATTTCACTTTGATTTACAGCACCTTCAAGATATCCACATCCATTAACATCCACTCTACCAGCCAAGAACTGCATCCAAACAAGAAACACCAGCTTTACTGAAGTGTATAATAAAGCAGGGTAGAAACCTTTGAGGTGTAGATATGGCAAGGGCAGGAGAGATAGAAGGATATCGAGAAAGGCACAATATCCATGTTGGCTGATGCTGCTGAAAATAACTGGAGCAACAACTGGAGTATCCCTGCCATAAGAAATTATCTGAATTGAAATTGAGGTGTAAAGGTACCGGTTGCAGTCTGTAAGGAATGGGTTTTTTCTTACTATCTTGGATTGAGTTTTGTTCCAAAGGGTCTGTGCAAAGTCCTTCAGCCCAATAATCCAACACACCTTCTTCTCACTTGGCTTGATGTTTGTGGGAAAAAAACAGGAAATTATAATCCTGTTGCAGGAAGATAATTGAAGCTAATACTTGCTTTTTCTCTGCATGCTGGAGTGTGAACTCACTGCTCACAAAACTTCTGTAACACAAGGTTGTCAGAACTTTGATTTCCCCTGGAAGAAGTCAGGTTTTCATTCCTGTGAGCAGAACCAAGCAGGGCTGGCATCGATGACAGCTTCAACTGACAGTCCAGTAACCACCAGGCAAACAAAAACCAAAACAAAATAGAGCTAGGAAAGAGCAATTTTGAGCCTCTCAGAGAGGGTTAAAGAGAAGAGCCTGAGCTTATCTGCAGCTCCTGGGCCAAGGGGCAGGGGGTTTGTGGGGAGAGGCTCAGATGCAGCTCGTTTGGGCAATCAGAGCTTGTTGGGCTCTGGCATTCCCAACTACAACCTGCATTTCTGGCTTTTTGTTCTCCTCTTGCAATTCCTGGAAAGGAATATAGGATATATACAGATAGGAGGACAGATACAGAAAGGCTCAGAGCTGTAAGAGCCCAGAAATCGGTGAAAGCCCCCAGTGATGAAAAGTTTTCATGTTACAAGTGACAGAACAGACGTTGTCCTGTAACTGGAAGACATTTATGTGTTGTTCTGGGAATTCTTTAAAAAGTTTCTTTTCAGCAACATAAAAGACAGTACTTGGAGGGTTTTTTGAGGTGAAACATGCACAGAACTGATGGAAAAAAGGGCTGGCGGTGTTGCAAAAATGGTCCTGGGCTGGGATTGATGATTTATCTTCATGAACCCTCAGAAGAGAACAAGATCCCAGAGCTTTGCTTGTGGTCCATTTTCTGTGGCTCAGCTCTGGGTGTAGGCATTGCTTTCAGAAACAGGAGGAAATAAAATGGAAAGTCTGAGCCAGGAGGCCACAGGGGAAAAAAATCCTAAACGGGGCAAGGGAGAGGAAGGCTTTTAGCATTTGTCAATCATTCTCGTGATTAAGAGAGCAAAAAAGAGGATCCTCTGGAGGGTGTTTGTGTTTGTGGTAAAGGAGTAAATTAGTCTTGTGAACTGACACAAACACTGTCAAGGGAATCCTCTAATCCTGTCTGCAGTTGGCTTCTAGTTACTATTTTGTGGCAGTTTTTTTAACTGGAGTCAAAGAGAACCACTCTACTTTCATTAGACATAAACCAGAAAAATAAAGTACATTTTTCCATCTCTGCCATTGACACAACATGACCTCTCAGATGGTCACAAGGCTTAGAGTAGCAACATACACCAACACAGACTCCCCACATGAATATTTCAGGGTTCTCTCAGTGATAAAGAGAGAAAAAAGAAATAAAAGTGAAAAGAAACCCCAGAATAAAGCCCCACCTCTTTCTCAGCTCAGGGAGAAGAAGAATGTTTGCACTCCTTGAGTCACAGAGCACAAGTGTGCGTGTGAGTTAAACCACTGAATGGGGAGAACTTCAGCCATGAAGATAAACAGCCAAGACATTTCCATGGCAAGGGTTTTTTTAGGTTTTTTGCTGATCACAAGGGGCATTTTTCATAATCATAGACTGCAAAGGTGCTGTTGGTCTGGGTTGATAACTCAGCTAATGGCAAAGATCCCATGGACATCCCTGGGCCAACATTTCTCCACCATTTCCCAAATCCTGAAATATGTCCCAGTGACTCAGAACACAGCAAAGGAGGGGAGGATTCAATGTTAAAAACCATTTATACTAAAAACAAGGGAGGGAAGGTGGATTAGCTGTGCTCTGCTTCTCCTGTGTGTGTCACCTGTCACAGGAGCCTCATCCTTGCCTCAGAATGTCCCTTGTTGTGCAGCCACCACTTTCGAGTCCCCAGAGTAAACAAAGCAGGAGTGTCATTTCTCACTCGCTCTCGAATGTCACAGCACAATTCAGGGTTGGGGAGTGATGGAAAGGCCGTGGTGAATGATTTTCCCACCCCACTGAGCAAATGCCAGGATTTGTCTGCAATTCGGATAACGGGAGAGACACTCGGCTCTTGCTGAAGGAGATAATTCCTTATTTCTAACTCCAGGGATTACAAAATCATGACAGACAACAAACTCATGAGGCAGCCTGAGACAGACCCAGCTTCTCAAACTATTCTCTGGTTGTTTTTTTAATTTTTAAAGGAAAATTATTATTTTATTGTAAGTGAATGACTTCAAGAGCGAGGGCTTTGGGGCAAGTATCAAATATCTCAAAAATGTCAGCAATGGGATCCAGACCCATTCCACTGCAGTAACAGCTTGGGAGCTGGAATTGGAGTGGCAATTTCATTAATTTGTGGAACAATGTGATTATTTGGGTTTACACGGGTAACAAAACCTCAGTTTACCTTCCCATGGTTTTTTATCAGCTTTCTAAATCTGCAGCTGCCTGCAGTGAATCTGGAAATAGTTGCTTGCTGAGACATTTGCCAGAAATATCATCCATCCTAAGTGGGTACAATATGAAACAGAGCATAAATTAGGTCTGAAATAATCCAAATTATCAAAGCAGTGTTCCCAGACTGACCCATTCCTGCTGCCTGACCTTTCCACTGCTCACCTGTGCCCAAACACCCTCCTGGTGCCACAGAGATCTGAATTCAGGGGTTTGGAAGGGAAAACAAACTCGCTCCTCCTTCTATGTCTGTTTATTATGGATCAGGGATAGCCAAGAGCAAAGTCCCTCTCATTTTCCCTCTGGAACAGCCACAATATTCCAGGCCCTGGGGAGGCACAGCTGGAAAGCGCAAGACTTCCTCACATCACTGCTTTTTCTGCACTGGTTGTGTTAATTGATTGTGCAGAGTCCAGGATAATTTCCTACTGTCCAAGGGTTCCTTAATCCCATGTCTTGTTCCATAAAAAATACTTCCCATAAGGGAGCAGTGAGAGCATATGAGACATGCTGGGAGAGTTCATGTGTGTACAGGGGACAGCTGTCAAATGTCTGCAGCAATACATATGTATATATATATATATACAATATATAAATACTTGTATTTATAAATACACTTTCCAGAGGGTGGATTGTGTCTTGACCTGAGATGCAGTACAGAACACTTGTCTTAGGGAATGAGGTTTAGAGCTAACACCGGTCTTGGAAACACAAAATGTAACATATTTATCAATGTTTGTGAGCCACAAGAGATGGAGGGAGGCCCTAGTACACAGTTAATTCCCTTTGGGGTATCAGTGCTCCTCTGTGCTTCATCCTCTGGGTCTTTATGGCTCTGGAAGAGCTGCTGCCCTCTGGCTTGACCCCTTCAGGGCAGATCCCAGGACCTGAGTTTTGAGCTTTGCTTCCCTGTAACCAGAGCATTCTCCCTGTTCCCAGCCTGAAGGGGCTCCAAGAGCTGGAGAGGGACTTGGGACAAGAGAATTACAGAACAAGGGGGAATGGCTTCCCACTGCCAGAGGGCAGGGATGGATGGGATATTGGGAAGGAATTCCTCCCTGTGAGGATGGTGAGGATCTGGGATGGAATTCCCAGAGCAGCTGTGGCTGTCCCTGGATCCAAGGCCAGGTTGGATGGGGCTTGGAGCAACCTGGGATGCTGGAAAGTGCCCCAGCTGATGGCAGGGGTGGCACTGAATGGGATTTAAGGTCCCTTCCAACCCAAACCAATCTGGGATTCTCTGTGGACACATCCCTGATCTCCCCCATACACTGAAGCAGCATTACCCCCACCTGACCTCTGTGCTCTGCCTCAGTCACCACATTTGAGCTACACAAAATAGAAAGAGGGAAAAAAAGCAGCAAACATAAACAGAGCTACAAGATTCAGTAGCAGAGATGGATTTATAGCAGAGATGGATTTGTAGCTGAGATGGATTTTAACACCACAAAGGGTTCATGGGTCACACAAATATACAGGATCTGATTCCCATGGTGCTGGCAGTGATGATGCAGAATAAACAACACAAGTTTTTACAGTCTGGGAGGTTCCAAAACCCTCTCTGCTGTTCCATCAGTGAAACAACGCACGACATCAGGGCTGCTTTTTAAACAACCCATAATCAGGCAGCTCTTGTGACAAATGACGAAGTCAAATTACATCTTTGAGAGTGAATTGGCACTTACTCACCAGGAGGGACGTGGCAAACTTATCTCTCAGAGCTGAAGAAACTTCCAGCTGACAAACAGGAAAATAAATGATGAGGGAAGAAAATGTAATCCTGACATTTCCAGGGGTGAGTGATGAAATATTTAATGGCAAAGGATCTTGAGAGTCTCATAGTGCATTTTATTTTATTTAATTTTAGAAGAAGCAATTGAATTGTGCTACTGACACTGAGTGTCCTCAACCTTTTGAAAACAAAGCAGGAATTCCAGCATCATTTACTCAACCCATGATTCAAAATGCATTAAAAGACCTATTGAAGCTTTCTTTACTGTTCCTCCAGCACAGAGCGCAGGGAGACAATGTAAGGCAAGCCTTTAAACTTTAATCAGGTTTGCCACTATTCACCATTTAATTCCTGACAGTGTGCAATGGAAGACATTAAGGCCAGTGAATAGCACAGAGAATTCATTTCAAGGAAAACTTAGCAGCTGTTCACCCTCCAGCTCTGCTGGAGGACACCTGGATGGCACCTGTGATTCCACCTGGCCTGAAGTGAGAGGATTGGAAAGGTTTGCTCTGAGAATCAGGTGCAATCGTTCTGTTTTCTCAGCCCTGGATGATGGTGTCCAAGTGTCCAAACTTGAGGTGACACAAACTGGCGGTCACCAAATGGTCAAGGATTGCATGGAAATGCTCATCCCAGCTCCACCTGCTCTCCCTGCACTCACTGCTCGTAAGGAACTTGTACCATATGCCCTAAGAAAGAGATAATTCACCACTCTTGTTTAATCTTCTGATTAATTATGGTCATTGTTTAAAAAAACCCCCACGAAATCTTTGTGGTATTTCTCCTTTGAGTTCGTCTGACCTGAGCTATCCATCCTGAGGGCTCAGCACTGAACAAACCACTTTGTCACCAGGTTTGAAAATGCCTTCTGCTCATTACCAGATGCATCAGCCACTGAAATTGATCACAACAACATCACTGAATATTAAAGGTTGGAAGAAAGGGACATGTTCTTAGGATTCTGTGGGGATGAACACCATTCTTCAAGGATTTGGAAAAGAAAATATTTTTTCCCTTTTCCTAGATACTCAGGTAGCCAACAGGAAAGATTAGAAAATATTTTTGAGCTACAGAGGCAACTGGGTGGCTGCAATAGAAGGACAGAGATTTCTGTGGCCCCTAAGTGTCAAACACACCCTACAGGGAGGCTGGAGAGGGAGTTTTTTCCCAGGGCATGCACTGATAACACAGAGGGGAATGGCTTTGAGGTGAAGGAGGGTAGACTTGGATTAGATATTGGGAAGGAATTCCTCCCCGTAAAGGTGGTGAGGGGCTGGGATGGAATTCCCTGAGAAGCTGTGGCTGCTCCATCCCTGGAAGTGTCCAAGGCCAGGCTGGAGCAACCTGGGATAGCAGAAGGTGTCCCTGGGCATGGCACAGGGTTGGAATTAGATGATCTTTCATGTCCCTTCCAACCCAAATCATTCCATGATTCTCCAAAAGCCAGTGTGTAGTGGGGTCTTTAGATAGCAAAGTCTCTGTGCTGTTAAAGCTCCTTCATTTTCTTTCACTGTGTGTTATTCCAAGGCAACCACGAGTCTCTCCACTGATGAACCAAAAAAGGCTACATTAATAAATTAACATGCAGATCCCACCCCAAAAAAAAGAGCAAGGGACAGACTCTGACACTGGCTCTTTTCTATTTTTATCAGACTTTGGCACAGCCCTTGCATTACATTTGGAGAGAGCCAGGAGTTGCAGCAAACAGGAATTGTTATTGTTTACCCATTTTTACACTCAGCCTTACACAGCTGATTCCCTAATCTGGGATTTGGTTCGCCTTTTGTCTCACCACAAAATGGGAAAGCAGCAGATACACTGCATTTAAATGAGGAAACAAACCAAAAAATTGAGCGTGATTTGGGCATTTAGAAGCCTTTCATTATTTTTCATCTGCCAGTGACTTCAGACAGAAAGTTCTTTGAGAATGTTATTTAGTTGTTTTTCACTAAAGGAGAGAAGCATTAATTTGCTGAGAAAAATTCTGGGTTGTGGATACGCCTGCCCGCTTCTGCTTCACTGCAAAACAGCATTTGCAAAATATTTTTGGTCTTAAAATCTGGTTGATATTGAAAGTAATAATGAAACTGGCTCTACCTGGGCCAGCTTGGGGCAACCAGAAGCTACCGCTGAGGCAGCAAGACCCATGTTTGGTGCCCAGGTCGTATGTGGGCGTGGAATCAGAGGTTCAGCTGCTCCAGTACAGAAACAGAGATCCTGTGTCATGTTATGCACTGCCTGGGGAAGAGAAGGCTTTGGGAAAGGTTTAGTGTCCCTAAAGAGGCTCCAAGAGAGCTGGAGAGGGACTTGGGACAAGGCCTGGAGGGCCAGGGCAAGGGGCTATGGCTTCAAACTGACAGAAGGCAGGGTTAGAGGGGATATTGGGGAGAAATTCTACCCTGTGAGGATGGAGAGGGGCTGGGATGGAATTCCCAGAGGAACTGTGGCTGCCCCTGGATCCCTGGAAGTGCCCAAGGCCAGGTTGGACAGGGCTTGGAGCACCCTGGGACAGTGGGAGGTGTCCCTGCCCATGGCAGAGGGTGAAGTGGATGGGCTGTAAGTTGCCTCCCACTCAAACCATCCTGTGATGATCCTGACTTGGTGTCACTTCTCTGCTGCTGGAACGCACACAGACCACCTGGGCCCAGGTCAGAGACCCCTGCAAGGCTTCCCACCCTGCCCCATGTCCTGTCCCCTCCCCGGCAGCTGCGTCCCTGGGCCATGGGCTCTGCTCTGGCTGCAGAAGCTGCTGCCACCACAAGATCGCTCCACATTTCCCAGCAGATCCCGCGTTCAGCAGGATGAGCAGGTCATTAATCACCCTGCACTGGGAGTGTCTCTGGGCCAGGCAGGATTTTGATGCATTACCACACAGGCAAAACCACCCTGAGAATTGCTCGAATGCATTTGCTGCAAGTGCTGCAGCTTTGTTTGACAAAGACGGGAGGAGAAAGGTTCGAGCAATTCAGTAGCTCTCAGATTTCAAGCAGAACACCCTTGCAGGGCATTATCAGCTTTTCCTCAGCGAGGGGGGGTCCAGGGAAAAGATCAATCCCTGTAAAGCTTCGGAGCTGCTCCCAGACATGGTTAAAGTACAGAGGATGACAGATGCATCAATGCCTAAACCTTCCACAGTATTTCTTTCACATGCTTACAGTTTTTCCAGGGGAAGCAGGGAGACAAGCATTTGTCAGTGCTAAAAGTCCTGTTTATTATATATTTGAGTATAAATTCCAAAACAAGTCAATTTTATTTCTGGGAATTTTTTTTTTTTTTATTTTATAAAACCAAAAGTTTGGCAATGGGAAAAACATTCTCAAGATTTATAATCAGCAGATAACTCATAATTCTATAGAAAAAGAAGTGCCAAAGTACTTTTCTTACTAAGGAGCCATGGAAGTTCTTGCTCTTTGAATCATCTTTGGAAGGTAACATTGCAAGTATATATCAGATTTTGTGTAAATATAAATATAAAATAAGTAAATAAAATGGCTGCCTATGACACGCTACCCAGTGTTCATTGATAAAAGAAGGAACCTTTCCTTAAACTTCTCTGAATTTTAGCTACATTCCATGAGGCAGAATGTGGATAGTTAGGTTTTCTGAAGGTTTCAGGGAATATCAGTACTCAATACTTCATAATTTCAAAGACTTTTAGCTGTAACACAGTCAGCTCTAATCCCTCTTTTCTCTAACCCTTCTGAGATGGTGTGATTTTCTTGCCATCTGAAGCCCCTTGTGATGACCTCCAAGATATGGCTGTCATTTGGGTAATTAATCTTGAATTAGGAGTCCCTGAGGAAGGAATTTTCCTCTAAGCCTGGAATCAGCCCTCTCACTGCCTCTCTGGCTGCAAATGGGAATATAATGCTTGTAATTATGAAATAACTCTCTCGAATTGATTTCTGATGGAACATCCATGTAATTGTATGACACCATAGATCCTGAAACACTTGTTCCTGCAGGAATTGTGTTTCCAGTCATAATTTTTTCAGGACAGAACAGAATCCTATTTATTTTTTCCAGTGTTTTAGTTTCTTTGGTTACCTGCAATTCCTCACTGCCTCTGCCCTAACACTCTGCGTATTTTCCATTTTAGGTTCTTTCTTTCCTGCAATCAAACCCCCGGACACACTTTTTAAAATAACATTTTGGCTGGGATATTTAAACAGCTGCATCAACCCCATCATCTATCCATGCTCAAGTCAAGAGTTCAAGAAAGCGTTCCAGAACGTCCTGAAAGCTCAGTGCCTCCTGAGGAAGCAGCCAGCAAAGAAGCAAACCCCAAGCTTCAACCTCAACCATCCCTCTGGCCAGAGCATGGAGAGCGGCAAAGGGGTGGTCAGGATCCCTGTGGGATCAGGAGAAACCTTCTACAAGATTTCCAAGTCGGATGGGGTCTGCGAGTGGAAGATCTTCTCTGCCGTGCAGGGCGTGCCCGCCAAAACTGCTGTTTCCAAAGACTGCACGGCTGCCAAAGCCAAGAGCAAAGGGTTCCTGCAGGAATGCTGCTGTGCAGGCGCTTCAGGGAGCCTCGTCCATGAGAACTGCAAAGTGCCAACCATTAAAATCCACTCGATCTCCCTGAGTGAGAGTGGGGAGGACGTGTAACCAGCTGGGTGCACCAGGCTGGCAGCTCGGGGGCCTCATGGGCTGTCTTTTTATGGGGAAGTAGGAGTAGGTGTGGTGATAGTTGAAAGGATCCAGGTATGAACAGGTAAAACAGGGCCAAATCTTTCGAGGAGGGATGTCTGTGAGTGCTGGGAGCATAAATGGAGGCCCTCAAAGACAGTGCATGGCTTCAGTGGATGGTATTCTGAGGGTCCAGCATCTGCCAGGCATTTCCTTGGCATTTAAAGGCTTTATCCCTCTATTCTCCTCTTTCAAAGTTCCCTGCTCTGATTTAGAGGCAGTGGAGAAGAAAGAGGGAACCACAGACTCCATGCTCATTTCAGCCTCGACACTCTCTAATAGCTCCACCTTCAGAGCCATTTTGTGATTCCACCCCTCCCCATAAAGCCAAGCCTAAACTGTGGATTTCAGTCAACTCCGTTGCCAAGGGAAACTTGATCCAAGTGACTGCACTCCACCGAGCTTCAGAGACCAAGGAGAACTTTCCCGTTTTGTGCAATCCGCCTCCCTAATCTCCACACCAAACCAAATGAAAATTTGCATGTGCCCCAGGTTTGTTCGGACAATCTCTGCGCTTTGACGTGAGTCTAATAAAACTCAAAACTGGGTAAGTCCTCATCAAGCAAAGCTCAAAGAGCTCACTTGCACTCATCCTTTTGTTTTTCTTCCTCTGAGTCCAGCAGGAACCTGCTGAAAGGCTCAGTAATTCCTTGCTCAGGTGCTTGATAGCCAGATCAGTGCCACAGTCACTGGAAAAGCTGCAGATTTTTCCTGTCTCCCTGCCCAGTGTTTTGCTACATTCCTTTTCCCGACTCCTTCAATACCAAGTGCTCTAAGCTTTCTGTGAGATCCTGGGTACTCTGGAGTCAGGAACTTTCCCCTTGCTCTGAGCAGGGGGAGTTAAGCATGTTAAAAGGCTTAAGGACATCCATCCCCATGAGAAAGGGCCATCTCTTGGGAATTTGGGAGCAAAGCATTTGGAAGCATGTTATATTTTAATACAGCTAATCCAAATAAATAAATAAATGAGATGGCCAGCATCTGGAAGAAATAGTGGGAGGAATTCTCTGTACAATATTAGAAATAAGCAGCTCTTGACATAACTCCTCCTGAGCTTGCCAAGTAAGAATTTAGCTCCTTGAAACAACACATGAGCCTCTACTCTTGTGTCTGTCAGCTCCTGTGCTGAAGATCCACTGCCTTGAAAAGGGAAGGGGCTGAGGTAAGGGTCATTCTCACAGGATGGACCTTGAAACAACACCTTGGTGGTGTTGATGAGAAATCATTGTTTATTTATCTCTCATTCAGTACTAAGTCCCCAATGTCAAGAGGATTTGTCTCCTGTGTCTTTTATTTATGCACTCACAGAACACGGAGCTGTAGCATGATCCC
The DNA here is from genome assembly GCF_017639235.1 of Corvus kubaryi. NCBI lineage: Eukaryota > Metazoa > Chordata > Aves > Passeriformes > Corvidae > Corvus > Corvus kubaryi. The sequence continues at coordinate 838,829 of NW_024581080.1, forward strand.
ATTTTTAGCTTAAATAAGAAATCCGCCTCACTCTTAAGGTTCGTCAGGCCTAGAATTTTAATCTAAAAGTGTGGAAATACCATGTCTGAAAATATTCTCATGGTGCTTCAAGCCAAGAGCAGAAGGAGAAAAGCTGGAAATCTCATAAGAAAGTCACGTGAGACTCATGGCCGAGGTTTCCAGTCTCACAGGGCTCAGATACGTGGGACGTTTATTTGGACAAAACCTGAACTTTGAAACATTTTGAAAAAACACCCCTTAAATTGAGCAAGACTGGCAAGATTTAAAGTCTTCACTGCACACCCTTGGTGCCCAACCCTGTCTTATTCTACAACCAGTACTTGTTTTATAACCAGTAAGGTCCTTTTTGCCATCTCTCTTTTGGAGCTGGGAGATTTACACAGGGTTGCTGCAGTAATTTCAGATTTATTAAGGTTTCATGGTGTCGGGCAAAGAGGTGTTGTGGAGATACACATGGTGGCTGCCACAACTGGATTAATTTAACTCCAGAGCAATCCTGATGCAGCAATATAATCTGACCCTGTAAGATGAAGATAAATAGTGTCAGGATGGACATGGATGCACAGTTCTCCTGTGTGGCAGATACAGAGGCTGGAATAATGGAAGTCTTGGTCTCAATCTTTATCCTTTTTTTCTGTCACCTAAGATGCTAAAGGACCTCTCTGTGTCCAGTGACTCTGAAAAGCTCCCAACCCTCAGCAGCAGGCGAGCCCGGTCCCAGACACACCTCTGCTGCTGCCACATCTGCCAGCAAAAACAAACACATCATTTGTTTGGCTGTCTCAGAGAATTTCTGCAGGAAAACTGCCCTGTTCCCTTGTTGCAAGCAGGGTCACTGGCACTTGTCATCTCGGTGGAGATTTGGACTGAAAAGTCTCAAAAACCATAGAAGGAACTCTAGGGAGCAGAAAAAAAAAGGAGTGCAGATTTAAGCAGCCCATTTTTTTTCTGTTATTTAAAGTGAACTTGGCACTGGTGAAAGAGCTGCAGCCACAGAGGCTGAATGTAGCTGTCTGTCTAAAAGCACAAACAGGACAAAAGGTTTTCCCAGTGGCTGGACATCAATCATCACTTCTAAAATCTTCCCAGCATCAGGATTTTGTTGTGTGAAACCCAGCAGGAGCACAGAGCAGAGATCAGAGAGTGGCCAGATGGGAAGGGAGATCAGTGGAGTGCCAGGAGTTCCCCTCAAAGCCACATCCAGTGACCTGCACTGACCGGGCAGTGGGTGTGTCCTGACTGAAACCTCCGAGGGATGGCTCTGACATCCCACCATCCTCTTGGGTCAGGGTTTTCTGTTGGGAGTGACAGCCAAGGTTTCCATGTAGGGTGGAGCACAGTCTCAGCTGCAGAGAGTTGAGAGCTGGAGCATCACAGAGATGACTCTTAATTTGCACAGTCTGAGGCAAAGCAGATCACCAATCCCTCTTCCTCCCAGGGCAGGGAAAGTTCAGTAGTCCAGTTTCCACAGTCAATTCAGATTTACTATCTGATGGTTTTGAGGCTTTGTGTACTTTGCAAGATTATTCAAATCCCAAATACTTAAGTTCTGCCCACTATTCAAATAAATGTCTTCTCATTTTTATATTCTTTATTTCACTCTGCCAGCTCCAAGGATAAATTGTGCATTGTGTAAAAGAATATTCTCCTTTGCCAGGCCTTAATGTCCTGAAAATCTATAGCACTGGAAAGAAGAAAGATTCACCCAGGAATATTTCTTGCTTCTCTAGTTGGAGTAAGCAAATGGATTTCACAAAGCTTCTATACAAAATTTCCCTGCCTGACTTTTTCAGTTTTCTGAAAGGCAACACTGACAGGCTGCAGCATCTTGTACTGATTGAAGTCAGTTAAAAAAGGTCTTACTGCTTTGCTGAAGTGGAAATGCCCAGTTTCAGGTGTGCCTGTTGGCCTTGAGCTACTATTGCTCATGTCTGAGTGGGGTTTTATTAGGAACTTCATTTTAAAATAAAGCTACTGAGACACAGAGCAACTCAGTGATTCATCCAGAAAGGTTTCAGCTGTCCCAGGCTGAATCCATGCTGGGTAATTAACTCCACATCTTACCCAGAGACACCTAGATCCTCTTTCCTGTCTTAATATGGTTTGGATAAGCAAGACAAGGTTGAAAACTAACTCTAGGGGACAGACTGTTGACACCAATTTTTTCTGGATGATCCCTTCTGACAGCAGAGCTGAACAGGAAAGCCAGTTGGTCTTCAAAGAGTTGCACTTAGCTCCAGGCAAATTTGGGACCTGCACGAGTGTTATCCTTTGCCAGAAGGAAAAAAATCCAACGTCATGAGAGAGCTGCTCTCACAGCAGCATCTGCTCTCTGCCTGCACCCCTCATACACTCAAATATTTGTGAAGGTATTTTGTATGTGACAGTGTTATAAAAACCATAAGACACTACAGAGGTAGCTTTTGGTGCTTTAAAATACAGATCTTCCCTCCAGCTTGATAGGTGTAATTGAATCTCTGATTTCCCTGGAAAAGATGGAGCATTTGTCTCAGGGATTGGAGTGAAATGTCATTCCTTCTGCACAGAGCACACTGCATATTTCTCATGATGGCAGAGAAGGAGAAAATAGCAAACGTGAGCTAAGGGAAAATGAATTGCTGAGGAGGAAAGCTCTGGATGGCAACCATCACATGAGAAATAACACATCTGTCAGTCCCACTGTGGGCTCAAAGCTCTACTTAATGCACATTTCTGTCTCAGTGAAACACTGAGCTCAAACCCAGGATGAGCAACAGCCTCTCCTTTATCATCACGGTAGCATCCAGATCTTTTTCAGAGTCAAAAACCTCCACGTGTTAATAGTGAAAATAAACATGATTTTCCAGTGCTCAACGAGACTTTCGTGCATTAATCCAAATTTCTTTTATCAGCTGTCAAAACTTAGCCCTTGTAAACCATTTTCTGAAGTAGGAAAACACCAACCTGCCCAGCATTTCAGCAGATTTCCACTTTCAAAGCAAGTCCACTCAGCCAATGATAGAAAACCTCCCTGAATTTCATGTAATGCTCAATTCTTCCTGACAGTACAACTATGGGAATTGTATACAAGCTGGTTTGGGCTTTTTTTTTTCTCTTTGCTAGTCTTTGGTTGCAGAAAAAAAAAAGGTTTTGTTTTTGTTTTTTTTTTCTTCTGCCTGCAGCAGCATTTTGCCTGCATGTTGTACAAGTTTGGCTGCCAGTGGCTTTAAAAGATTTCTTCTGAAACAGGCACTGCATTTTCTGAATGTGGTATTCTGGTGTTACTGAATTTTCTATGTGCTGTGTTCCAGGTTTATCATGTTTGAACAGTCCATGCTGGTCATTTCCTTGAACAAAATGTATATGAAATCTTGCTAAGGTGAACAAATAAATTATTGGGGGGAATGTGCACTTTGGGATATGTGAGCTGCAAGTCTCGTTGGTTGGTTGGTTTTTTTCCCCTAATTATTCATACAAATTTGTCTTCTCCCTTTCAACAAACATTTCAGGCAGAGGGTCAGGTAGAGACTCCTCCTGATACTTCTGATCCTAGTGAGGTTTAGTAGGGCAGGGTGCAAAGTGAATAAAGGAATAAACTTACATTTCTACTGTAAAAAGTCAAAGTCCTTGAAAAAACTTTAAACAAGTTCATTTGGGCCCCAGGTCTTTACTCTGCTCCTTCAGTCTGCTTACAGTAAAACATCAGGTCCCAGATGAAATCCAGCCCATTTTGCTGTATTCCTTATAAACAAACACCAGGAGAACAATCCCTGTCCACCCAAGAATGTAAATGGGAAAGACAAGTGCTGAGTTATTATTTCCTATTTATAAAGGACAACTGAGACACGGGGAAGGAAAAGACAGATTTCAAAAACAGCTGATGTACCAGGAACCTGGAAAGCCCTGGCTGTGGCTGCCTCTAGTGAAACTCTGGGAAATTTCATCCAGGGAAACTCTGAGGAAAACTTTAAATGAAAAAAAACCCCAACAAAATCAAACCCCAGTTGCCCTCCTGCTTATTCCACAGGTCTGTTCTCCCTCTGGATTATAATGTGCACTTATCCTTAATAATTTTCTGCTGCAGTCGTCTGGGAGCTTCAGTGAAGGACCAGGATTTGGTCCTTAATGGACACAGACCTTGCTCTAAAAATTCCCTCCTGAACTTACAGATGGCCACAAAACCTGTTGCAACTCTAAGGAATAATTTGGAGTGTCAGAATGCCCTTGTGACCACCACATTTGCTGTCAGATAAAAAAGCATTTTTAAATAAAAATGTGCATTTTTGCTTGGCTTTATAATTTAAATCCAGTTCAGCTAAGATTACACATCATCATCATCATCATCATCATCTGCCTTGGTAATGTGGCTGTAGGTCCTTCCTGTATTACAGGATCCCTTGCTGGATCCCGCCAAGTGAGGAGAGGAAGGAGTCACATTTTGTGGCATTTTGGATAAGGATTCTGTTTTCCTAACAGGGTAATGAATTTTTGGCCTTAAGCAAGTCACCACTTTTTCACTGCGTCCAAACTCCCCTCTGTGCAATGGATGTGATTCACCCCAACTGTCCCAGGAATGCTGATAAAATGCTCATGAAACACCATCAATGATTTTGAAAAACTGACATATGACAGGGGAAAAATAAACCATGGTGCATTTGTTTAATTTCACTACAAGGACATGAATTCATAAAATTCTGCTTGTGCTTTTTTGGGATTCATTTACCCCTTTCTGGCTCCTCAGGTTTCTTTGATGATGGGCATCTGGTGATAATGGCACTGCTTCATTTCCCAGACAGATTCTGCTCTCAAGACTATTGAGGGTTTTTTCATCAAGACTCAGACCCCGAGAGAAATTCTATGACAGTTTTAATCACAGCCCCTGCAGGATAAAAATCTTTTGTTTTGCTAATCGAGCTGCAGGCAAAGGTCAAAGCAGTCAGGAGCTTTATTGAGGTTCAAACACTGCTAACAACACAAGTGACACCGTGCTGGCAATTACAGGAGAAGAAAACATCCAGTTTTTCATTCAGCTGCTTATTGGCCTAATGCTATTGAGGTTTTTGCAGTAAATTTCTGTTCCAACTGGATTTGTTTAAACCCACCAGTTCATATAATGAATTACCAGTCAATTACCAGACCCTGATTTTTACCAGGAGCTGTAGAATTGACAGAGTAACTTTGGAAAAATGGCTTTTTTTTCTCCCTGATATCAACATTAACACCATATTAACATCAAAATTCCCCAGTTTTGGCCTGGGAATTTGGCAGCTGATGTCATCTTTTATATGAAACAAATGGATTTGGAGCAGCTTCATGGACAGGCCACCAGTTATGTGGCACTGCTGGTTTGGTTTCTCACTGTACTGATCAGCTCCATCAGGGACAGATTCCCAGATATAATTAGAAACACTCGTTTAATCTAATAA
>NW_024581080.1:844654-990600 GCF_017639235.1 Corvus kubaryi
CTGTTAAACCATCCCAGGAGCAATAATTTAGAGGAGTGAAGTATATTTGGGCACAACTGCAGATTCTTTGGCTAGTGCAGTATTTCCCTCCCATCAAATACCCCTGAAATACTCCTGGGTTTTTCACCAGCTCCTCAGGAGTGAAAACCAGGGCAATTCCACTTGCACTCAACGAGACCCGCAGCAGTATTTCAGCCCAGTTAGAGCTGTGTTAGATTAAAAGGTTCTGTTTTGCTGGTTGAGAGTTTTTACCACTAAAAAGCCTTTTTTTATCATCATCCACAATTGCACTATGATGTTTGGTGTGGACACAAAGCTGAAGAGCTGCTGCCTCCTCCTTCCCTCACCTTTTTTTCCCCATTCCAGCTGTAGAGATGGAGGCAGCTGGCAGGAAGCAAAGCCTTCCTAACAAGTGAGTTCTTTGCTAACACTCCCTCCCTCCAGTTGCGATGCTTCGTTATCATCAACTCGCTGCTGGAAATCACTCTGAGCTACTTGGAGATGAAACATTTACTATTTACTAGTGACACAAGGAACAGTATTGGTGTTTATTGGCCCCCTGCTTCTTAAGCCAAATATCCCCTCTGTTGGCAGCTCTGTGATTTATCCTTGAGAGAGGCTGAGCTCCAGCTCAGGGACTCCAAAATGCTACTTCAGTTTCAAGAATGTTCTGAGTTTCCCCTGAGAGCCATAAAAATCTCAAACTAATGGTGCTATATCCGGAGCTGTGGTGCAGGAGGGGGCATGAGGGAGGAGCACTGCCAGGGTTTTAAAGTGTTTCTTTCCTTGAGCACTTGGAAAAAGGAGGACAAACTTAATTATTGTTAAAGCCAGGGATCACTAATTAACCCTCCAAAAGCAAAAGACACAAAACCCCTCCTAATTTTTAAATTTAGTTTTAATTCTAAAAATTAGAGAAAATCAGCTTTTTGGAAAAGAGAACCTCTTGTACAGGCTTTTTATAGTTTGAAGATTCTCAGTCCAGCAGTATCGCTCCCTTGAACTGCAGTGGGGTCATGTAAAAAGGATCTCAGGGGGACCCACCCCCCTTTAGAAAACAGGTTTTTCTGAAAGAGATGTCCTGGTGTCCAGGGAGAATGCAATGAGCAGCCTGTCCCTAAAACACTCACAACCCCCCAAGATTTTGTTTGCATTCAAGCTTTGAAGTTCTCACATCCATTGTGGACTTTTTAACATGTGGTGGATTCTTTTATAAAATCCTGTCTTTTCCTTACATATTTTATTATCCAGTGTGTCAGCTGACCTGAAAGAAATAGGGTTTTTTCAAAAATCCTGAAAGAGATCCATTTCAGAGATGGATGGGGTCTATTTGGGGATTGTTATTATTATTATTACTATTACTGTTACTATTATTATTATTATTATGACACCACCTGTGACCCCTCCCAACATTAACCATTCTGTGATTCTGTGATTCTGTGATTATTATCTTTATTGTTGTTATTATTCTTCTTCCTGTTCCCTTGGCCTTACATTTCTCTACACTCCTAGAAAACTGACTCTTTTCCTCTGTCAGTGTTACTCTGTCAGAGGCCCATCACAGAATAATCACAGAGAAAAAGATCTTTTCAGCCTGTGGTTTTTAGTACTTAGTTCAGGCACTGCTGCCTGGTGGCCTGCACTGAGGCAGTTGAATTTAACCATCAAACTCAAAGTATTTCTGCTGGTTTTCCTTTTTTTTTTTTTTTTTAATCTACTCCAGACTATTTATCTACTTCAAGTACTCCATTACTGTTTATCTACTTCAAAAAGGCCTTTTGCTGCTACCAGATATCCCAAAATATGAAGGTGAGAAGCTACAATTTTTGTTTGCTGCTCTTTCCTATTTCAAGCAGGTTCAGTAAAACAAGCAGCTTGTCTGGGCTCAAGGTGGTGAAGCAGAAGTGGATTTGGAATATCTGGTACAGAAGAAATTTCCTCACAAGGTACACACAGAGAACTTGTGCCAGTTCAAACGGGATAAATTCCTGTCCCCAAAAAGTCTGTGTGTTCCCATCGAGTGCCTGAGGAGTTGTATGAGAATTTATAGAGTGTATGAGAAGTTATAGAGGATCTGAACAGCCGAACCCCTGCCAATGCAGAGGAAAAGGAACATGTACTTATTTACGAGCACTGAGCCCAGACCCATAAATTGCCTCCCCCTTTTGCCAAAAACACAGGTTCCATGGGGTTGTTAGCAAACTATTTTCAGGCACTTTTATGCTTTACACCCCGTTGTTATATCCAAGAAACATTTGATTGGGAATTCAGCTGCCTGATTCTGAATGCATGACACATACCCCAAAGAGAGCCAGTTAAATTAAATTACAAGGTTTGGTTGGGTTGTTGTTTCATTTGCAACATACCTGCAGTGTCTCCTCAGGAAATATCTGAATACAAATCTCATCCCAAGCTATATTTCTGTATGGATCTGGGCATAATGCAAGGCTTCTGAGGACTCCTGAGAGCCATATGCCCCTGGTGCTGCCAAGGGATGGTGCCTAAACACTCCAGAATCCCTGTTCACCTCCCTGAGGACATTTGTTTTGCTGAAAGCCACATGTAAAAATACAATTTGGGGTCTGTGGAGACAGGTGGCAAACAGCAAGTGGGCCAATCCACACCTGCCGTATCCCCTGGGATGTCCTGGGCAGTTTTGCCGTCTTGTGGTGGTCTGGAAGCAAAGCGGGGGGGAAAAGGATCTGTGAGGACAAAGTGGTCCTACAGGAACTCAGGAAAATGGGGAAAAAGTCAGGGAAGGCCGGGTATTTCCCTCACCAGTTTGCCCTCCCATTTTACACCAATTCCATTTTACACCAGGACGTCGCCCCACTGCACTGCACAACCAATTTATGCCTGCAGGTGAACTTTGAGGATTTTATTTCTGATCCCACCAGCAGCAATGGCAACATCCAGGGAGGAAAATCTCCCTTCCTGCTGCTCGATGGATGTACAGGCTGATCCAGGCAACCACGGGCTCATCCCAAACAGGAGCATGGAGTGGTGGCTCTGCAAAGGGGTCACAGCAGCTTGGGAGATGCCAGAGCAGAGCCAGGGAGGGAGGCAGGTTTGGAGAACTTCAGCCTCAGAAATATCAGCAGAAAATGCTTGAAATTAACTGAGGAGAGCAAGGAAATGTTCAGACTGACACAGAAGATGAACACTTCCTATGAAACTCTGATTACTGCAGTGAGTTAATGGTGTGTCTTCTTCTCCCTATTTTATACACCCAAGGTTCCGCAGTTTTTCGGTATTCATTTTGTTTATTCCAACAGAGGAAATCTTTCGGGGGGGGGGGGGGGGATTGGCGTGGGAGAGACTTTTCAGTGGGGTCCAGGCTCAGTTGCTGTAAAGGGGTTAATGTGGAGATGTGGAATCTGACACTGAACCATTCCTACAGAAACCAGGAAAGCAAAATGAAGCTGGGGTTGTTTTCCTGCTCTTCCTTCTCCCATGAACCCCAGGACTTTTTGCAATGTGTTCACTTAACTGGTGGTGTTAATCTAAGTGGAATCATATCATCTTAATTTGTGTTGAGTTTAATTTTTGTTTGGGACAAAACTGGCTAGACCTTTGTTTAATGTGCTACACATGCCATTTAAACCAGCTGTTTAGCTCTAAATTATGAATTAGAGGTATAATTTTCTTTCAGGTTTTGAAAATTAGCATCTAATTATTGTTAACCTAAGGGATATTAGCACTCTTATGAAAGGGAATAATGGCCTGCTCTAAATTTAGAAGTGAGAACTCCTGGGTAAATGGCAAGGCTGGAATTATGCAAAGACAAAGGAATCAAGCCAAAACATTAAAAGAACCCCCAGAAATAACTTTTTAAGATTAACAAAGAAAAAGGAATCTTCCTCTTTGGGATCTGTGTTGGTGATATGACCCAGCACCTTCCTGCAGCTTGAGACCAGCTCAGGACAAGCAGCAAGACACAGCAGTGGGATTTCCATTCTCTTTGGGACCACTCAGATTTCTTTGAAAAAACAGAATATTTTTAACTTTTTGTTTCATTTTTAAAAAAAAGTCAGTGTTTCAAAGGAAACTTAGAAATGAGAGGTGTTTTGTTGATTGGGGAGAGCAAAACAGACACAACAGCGCCACGGCAAAGTCTCCATCTCTAAAAGACTTTTAATAAAACTAAATGAGTGTCTAAAGAATGTGATAGCTCAGGCTCAAACTCTTGGGCCTGGTCTTGGAACAAATCAGGGAATTAACAAAAGAATCATAAATTATAAAAAAAGGCTTAACATTTAGGAATCCAAACATCTTCGACAGCTACAAAACTGGAAATATTTTTCCCCTTTCAAAGTGCACAAAGCACAGATCATTTTTCCAGCAGATGTCTCATTATTTGAGGCTTTTTCTTCTAATGAGAAGCAGCATTTTGTTTTTCTTTTTATCCTTAAACCACAGCTTATGTCAGAGAGAAGTGTAGCAACCACCAGCAACAGGACTGGATGTGGTCTGACAGCTCATTACTGGTGCCTGATGGATTAAATCTCTTTGGAGAAGGAAGGCATCACAAGAAGGGAGCTTTCCTTGGAGATCTCCCTGTGCCTTCAGCCTGACACTTCCATCCGTGCTGCCTCCACTGAAGGCTCTCCAGTGAAAATCCTGTCTGTGCCAGATTATTTCATTCATTCTCATCTCCAAGCCAGAAAGGAAGTGCTTGCCTTCCTCTCCCAGGACTTTGGATTATTTTCTCCTCCCTTTGGATGCCAGGCTGGTCATTGCCACATCCTTCCATGAGCACTTATCTCTGGGAATACTTTCACCCCACACAAAGCCAGGGGTGATTGATTTCCCTCCCAGAGCACACACAGACCTGTGGCATCTGCACTTCTCCTGATTTCTAAATCCAACTCACGGGACAGGCCTAAGGCCAGGAGGTTTTTCTCAAAATAGGAGTTTCCCCTCTCCCGTGATGGTGGGGAGCAAACAGCCCTTCCAAGCTGGGATATGTCCTAATATTATCTGCTCAGATGTTCCTCAGCTTTCTCCCAAGCTGTTTTGGTGCCCAAGCAAAGTGGGTTTAGTGCAAGTTCTGGCAGTTCTAAAGACTGAAATAATCTCTACACAGAAGTGAGGGTGCTCAGGGTAACCTGTGGGTTTTCCAGTGATCAAAAATAAAGGTTCAGGTGTGCTCAGTGGGAATGGTGTGTCCAGAGTCACGTCCATCATTCCTTTTGCAGGTCTTTGGGGCTGGTGATGGGAGCTGTGCAGGCAAACTGGGCTGGGGGTGGGATTTTTCCAGAGGAGCTGTGGCTGTCCCACCCCTGGAAGTGTCCAAGGCCAGGTTGGAGGGACTTAGACCCTGCTCTAGCAGAGGATGTCCCTGTCCGTGGAGGGATGAGCTTTAATGTCCCTTCCAACCCAAACCGTTCCATGATTCTGTGATCAGGAGTGTGGCTTTTCCTCTGGGATTTCAATCCTCAGGCTCCATCCTTTACCACTGCAGGCAGGGAGCTGCTTCCATGCCTAAAGCCCAGCACAGGCCAACACATTCCACTAAATTATGCCCTAAAACTGTCTTGTAGGCACTTGCCTTTGGATGGGAGCATTAATGAGCTCTGCCAGCCCCATTACAGCACCAGCTTGACACAGCTCTTCAAAGAAGATTTAAAACAAGAGTTGCAGGGGTTTGGATTACATCCCCTCTGTTGCCGTGGTTGGTTCATAACAGGGGTATTTAGAAAATAAATTTATTATAAATAAAAAGGCCTATTTAATATCCAAGTGACAGGTTAGAGCAAAATCCAAAGCATATAAAGGCCAGGGGCTTTTTGCAGTTTATAAAACCTTGTTTCTAAGTTTATATGAAACATCTTGCTGGCTTTGTTTTGTGGTTTTTAAAGAACTCTAGGAGCCAATCCAAAGAGCACTGAAATGGATGGAAATGCTCTCACTGATTTAAGTAGTTTGGGTGAGCATGTTTTCAGTCCAGGATGGATGCACAGGGAGATGTCTCCAGCCCGGGATGCAGGACTCTTGCCCTCTGGTGGCTGCTGCAAAATAAAATATCAGGAAAAACTGCCTTAGAGCTGGATTAGGGAAAAAACCACCAACCTCAGCTGGGATACCTCCAAGTACATTTAGTATTGATTCAATATTGCTTTTTGGCTTTGAATTAGCCCCAGGCTGGGGCTGCAAAGCCTCACCCAGGCTCATCTTTCATCACACAGAGCAATAAATACCTGTTGGGGCCACATTTCTACTCTGCCAGTTCATCATTTTTAGCCATGGCCACGTTCATACACAAGCAGAGACCACTGGCTCTGCCAGTGGTGGCCTCAGCTGAAGCAGGAGTGGCCAAAATTGCCCTTTCCAAGGAGCTGTGTGTTCACACATGCACAGAGACCCACACAGCACCCACCATCTGTGTCCTGCTCCCCTCTTTGGGCTGGTTTATGCCTCTTGAAGGAACACTCTGTCACAGAGACAGTCCCTCTCTACTTCAGGCTGTCTCACAGTTATTTTGGGATGCTGGGAAAGAACTTTCCCCTCCACTGTCACGTTTTCCTTGTCTTCAACCTTCTGTCCTTCTTAAAAGTCTGAGCCAGAAACATCCCCTCCCTCCATTTTGGCATCTTCAAAAAAGCCAATCCATTATTCAGGGGAGAAAAAGAACCTGGCCATGGATTTTCTCCACAGAGCATGTCTCAGGCCCAACATGGTTTGTGTATTATTTCAGGTACAAAACGCAGCCAGTGATTGAATTGAGAGGTATCTTGGGGGAGATACTCCAAGGGGAGAAGCTCTGGCAGTAGTTTGGGAGTCTCTCTGCAGCACTGGTTTGGGCCTGTTGTGGTGAAAAACTTCCCTGCAGAGCTCCAGCCTTGTCCCTTCCTTGATTTCTACCCAAGGTTCTCACACAGCAGCACAGGCTGAGGAACTGGATGAATAAAATTGAATTTGAACACGAGGGAGGGAGAACATAGCCCTTGGAGTAATTTATGAGGCACGTCTTAGCTGTTATTTATAGATCTCAGTGGGGGATTCACATTGTCCTCCTGACATTATTTGGCAGTTTAGCGGTGTCTAAAATAAACCAAAAACCAAAAAAACAAAACAAACAAAAAAACCCTCAAAAGCCCAACCCCCACAAAACCTTCTCCAGGACCCCATTTTTGAGCAATAATTCTGAAAGCTCAGAATGTCAGCAAGTCCTCAGAAAGAGTGTTCCTGCTCTCCTCCAAAAACTTATGGCTGGAAGGTATAAGGGCTTGATTAAAACTCTCATCACAGTAAATCAATGGCAGCTCAGGGAAAAGAGGTCCCTTCCCTTCCCCTTCCAGAAAAACTTTGCTGCTGGCATTGATTAAGGATTTTTGTCAGAAAAGCACAAGTGAATAAAGCTCTCACGGGGGTGCTGAGTCCTGTCCACAGCAAGCTGGAACATCTTTATGCACGTGCCTCCAGCATTATTTTGGGAAAGACTGATGAATTCAGGTGCCGTAAGAATAGTCTGCTGCAAACAAACAGATGGCACACTGGCACACATCCTGGATGTCACCTGCAGGGACACAACCTCGGGGACACTGGGAGGCTGAGGAGCAGTTGGGATGGAATTCCCAGGGAAGCTTTGTCTCCCCCTGGATCACTGGAAGTGTCCAAGGCCAGGCTGGATGGGGTTTGGAGTAGCCTGGGATAGTGGAAGGTGGGAGGTCGAAAAATGAGTGCTGATCCCTCCAAGCCTCCATGCTTGAAGGGCTCATCTCTCTGCCTGATCTGTGGGAGTTTTTTCGCTCTCTTTCTTAAGCTATAAAATCTCAGGAGATTTTAAGTTGACTGCTAAGCCCTGGTCACATCCCCCGTGGGGTCTCCCCCTGCACCCAGCAGTGAGGCTGCTCCGAGTTGTTGGAGGAAAGGACAAAATAAAACTGGATTAAAGCACAAATGTGGGATATTATTTCACTACATCACTGGCCCAGAGCCTGGAAAAGCTCGATTCTACCACCAGCCAGGCCTTAGAGAGGGCAGGGAGTCAGAGGGGAGCAAACCACAGGGGTTTCTGGAGAGCTTTGGTCAATCCATGGATAATTTGGGTCTCAGCCTTACCGTGCCCGGCTGGGCTGATCCTCTGGGACCATTTCCCTCTAACCAAGGGGCAGCGTGAAATGGCCTGGAAAGGGAGAGCACCTCACACCCCATGATGTGCCTGCTCTTTCAGGTATCACCCAAAACAAGCCATTCCTGGGAATTGCCAGGAATTCAGAGCCAGGAGGCTGAGTGCAGTTCAGAGCTGTGACAATTGGATGTCATTGAGCCCCAGCCCAGCTTCCAGTTGCTGTTTGAGTTGGCACCCGGCCTGTCCTCCCTGTCCCAGAAAGAGGTGACATCTACCTCCTCTCTCTACCTCTCCTATGGTCCATTTGTCTTTGTCCTGCAGGGAAAAAAAAGCCACAGGAATATTTATAAATAAACCAGGACATTTTGCTGCTTGCTTGATGTCATTAGGGAGAAGGGTGCAGCTGTTTTCACCTTGCTTGGACAGTTTTGTAACAAAAATCCTGTAGAAAATCCTGTGGGGGTGGCTCTGATGGGTATTTTAGACAATCACTTGTAAAACCTGCTGCAGAATTCTGTGTGTAAATTTTAAAATGCTGTGAAAAACAGATGACTCCCTATTATACTTACAGCCAAATTTGATTCGAGGGGGAAAAAAAAAAGAGGTTATTTCAGATGTGCATGAACCAGCATCTATCTAATCCAGGATAATGTGAAATGTGGCAGGTTTTGGTGCTGAAAAGCATCAATATAAAAGGCCTGTATGCTTTGGGGAGGAAGTGATGCAAACAGGAGGGAGAACGGGAGCCTCAGGAAAAGAATAAAAACTCGATTTAATAAAAACACAGGTATCTGGTGCCCTCCTGTGGAAATGAGAGTAGCAAATACCGAGTGGATTTAATGAGCAGATCCTCCTCTGCTCTGGAGCCAGGCTGGGAGAGCTGGGGGTGCTTACGTGGAGAGAAGGGTCCAAGGAGAGCTCAGACCCCCCTCCAGGGCCTAAAGGGGCTCCAGGAGAGCTGGAGAGGGACTGGGGACAAGGGGTGGAGGGACAGGACACAGGGAACGGCTTCCCAGTGCCAGAGTGAGATGGGATATTGGGAAGGAATTCTTCCCGGTGAGGGTGGGGAGGGGCTGGGATGGAATTCCCAGAAAAGCTGTGGCTGCCCCTGGATCCCTGGAAGTGTCCAAGGCCAGGCTGGAGCAGCCTGGGACAGTGGTGGTGTCCCTGCCCATGGCAGGGGGTGGGATTGGATGGGTTTTGAGGTCCCTTCCAACCCAAACCAGTGCGTGATTCCCTGGTACTGGTTGCAGATGTGTTGCTCTTCTCATTCCATGGGACACAGCCCCTGGTGGTGGGGGAAGGATGGCTCCAGAGATGAGCCCCCGGGTTCCAACAGATCCCAGAGAACATCCCCACACATCCCAGAGGGATCTTCCTTTTATTGTGGGAATGCAGAACAAGCAGTGATGGTGAGAGATGCAAGGCAGCCCAGTGCAGATCAGAAGCAGGGAGAAAAATGAACCATGAAGATGATTAACCTGTGGAATAAGTTACCAAGGGATTTTCTACCATTTGAGGCTTCACAAGTCAGCAGCAGAAGACATCCACCAAGTTTTAGTGGTTAATGGTTGAAAAAAATGCTTGTGGAAAGAAAGAACTGTACTAGTTTGAAAACAAACCAGTGGGAGGCACCAAGTCAGAATAACAATTTAATGGGGAAATTAAAGAAAAGGAAAAAAAAAAAAAAAACACTAAAAAAAACACTGGTTCAAACTGACAGAGTCAAGATACAACCTGAGTCCCTGTTAGGCAGGGTGGTGGTAGCAGTCTGGTAGAATGGTGGCTGCAGTCCTCTGAAGCAGTGATCCTGTAGTAAAAAGGTCTGCTCTTCCTCAGAAAGTCCAATGGTGGCTGTGTAGCTCCTGTCCTCTGGAAATCCAGTGGGAAGGGTTGTCTCTGGTGTTCAGAGTCCCAGATTATATCCACGATGGGATGCTTGGTTCCTCCCTCTGGGTGGAGCATCTCACAATGGGGTAATGAGTCATGAGGCCAAGTGTTGATTAGGCTCATTAACAGAAGATAGTCCGGAGGGAGTTATCTCTGAGTCAGGCGGCAGGACAATGATGGGCAATTAACAGAAAGATAGTCTGGGGGCAGGAGGCAAGGAAACACTGCCCCACCTGATTTCAACAGCTCATGAGGATGGTGATAGAATACACTGCAACCCAGGACAAGAACACATTCAAGCACAGAGTGGTAAATCCACAGCTGGAGTGCCAGGGCTGGAAGTCAGTTACATCTTACAGGATTAGCAGAGGGCAGCTTCTCTGGCCTGGGTCATAGGAGAGAAAAAATCATTTCCTCTAATTGCTTACTTTACTTCTTTAATGAAGGGAACTTTGTCCCACCCCTGCCATGGCAGGGTCACCTCCCCCTATCCCAGGTTGCTCCAAGCCCTGTCCAGCCTGGCTTTGGACACTTCCAGGGATGGGGCAACAACAGATTCTCTGGGAATTCCATAGGGCCCCTCACCACCCTCACAGGGAGGAATTTCTTCCCAATATCCCATCTAACCCTACCCTCTGGCAATGGGAAACCATTCCCCCTTGTCCTGGCACTCCAGGCCCTTGTCAAAGGTCCTTCTCCAGCTCTCTCGAAAGTCTGGGGGTTCTTTGATGTAATAAATTGACGGGTAAAGTTTATAACTTGCTCTGTATCTGATTTGAGACAAGTGTCTTGCCAGGCTTTAACAAGAAGAGAACACACTCAGGTGATTCATATTTAACATTGAAATACCCTCCAATATATTAATATAACTGAGAGGATGTATGTGCGTGTCACCTCTCTGTCACAGTCATCATAAGCCCTGTGCATGTTTCACATTTATTACATCCTAAATCATTCCCGAGATGATCCATGGGCCTCAAGGGAGATGGGCCTTTACATTTCCCCATGTCCTGCTGCCACCTGATAGCACTGAGCAAAACCGGCAATTTTGGGGCTAAAAAAAAAGGAGGAAAACGGGTTCTAAAGCTTCTAGGCACAGTGACATTTATCTGAGGGATAAATAAGGCTGCATTGTCCTCATCTCTGATAACCCCCCCTCTCCTCAGGAGCTGACAGTTCCTGTTCCAGGTCACAGTCATATTCATCACCTACTTGATTTCTTCTCCTTTCAGCCACAGAATTCCCCACCGATGTTAAGATCAGATTAGATCTAATTTGGGCCTTACACAATGGGCCGGCAGAGAACCAAATTAGTGCCTATTAACGAGTTGTAGGCTGCCAGATCAGGAATTACCTGGATTAAGGGGCTGACCAAATACAACTATTCCTGTGCTCCTGTGCAGCACCAAACCAGGGCTGCCCCAGTGACCCCAATATCCTCCTGAGCTCTGTCCCTGCCTTGGTCCCTCAGCACATGTTGGCCTTAGATCTAGCTGTTGGCAGTTCTTCCTGACCTCGAAACCTCTACTCTGCCAGTTCCAACAGCTTCACTGAGTCCTGGACATTTATTTCCTCAGGAAGAGGTTTCTTTCATTCCAATTCAGGTGCTGGAGGAAGAAATGAATGATAAAATAAAACCAAATGGAGGCTCTGCAGGTGTGTGTTAACTGAGTACCAGTGCTTCAGGCTGAATGCATCTTTTCACTGGGATATTATTGTTGGGATTAGCTGATAAATCTTATGTACAGCTACCCACCAACCCTGCTCCACAGGAGTTGATTGCACAGATGCTAATATCTAATTTAAGCTGCCAGTAGCCAAATAACTGCATGTCACTGGTGCCAGAGCCAGGATTCCCATGTTAACTGGAGGTCTCTTTACCAGGGAATGACCACTGACCCTTCTCAGCAGGTAAAAAGGAAAAACCCTCTTAAAACTTCCCACTCTATGGGGTGCCGGGTTTAAAGCCGTGTGGAGGAAGCTCAATGCATTTCAGAGTGCTCCAACATTTGGATTTGTTCACATGAGGAACAAGAACTAAACCTCCTCACAAAGTCAGTCACAAACTCCAGCTATGCTCGGATTTGGGGGAAGATCCCCCAGAGAGCTGAGCTGGTGGGTGTAGGGATGCAGCATCCAACACTCTGAGCAGCTGACAGGGATGCTTGGCTGTCCCTGTGACAGTGAAATCCAACCACCACCACCCCAAGTTCCACTGGTGTTTCTCCTGTAAATCCCAAGCACCACCACCCGGAATTCCACTGGAGTTTTTCCAGCCAGCTCCAACTCTCCCCACCCAGTTGCTGCCTGTGGCTCCTATTTATGACTGTGCTTTTTTTCCCCATTCCTTGGCTGGCAGAGGGTCCAAGCAGAACCACCCTGGCGGGCTGAGGGCTATGCCGATACTTTTAGGGGCTTTTGCTCACATTCCATCAGTGATCCGTGCAATGCAGAGCCAGGATTTTTCAGGCAAATGTCTCTGCTTTGCCAAATGCCATTTTAAACAAAGTGCCCTGAGTTGCAGCTCACTTTTCTCCAGAGGAAGTGACTCTGTGGCCCATCAATTCCTCTTGATCACCACCACCACAGGAGTTCCTCTCCAGCTCTGCCCCTACACATCTCCACATCAGCCCACCCCAGGCTGGTTTCCAGGGCTGTTTGTCCCTGCTGAAGGCACCAGCCCAGAACGCAGCGACACACAACACGCAGCACCTTGAGACACAGATGCACCTACTGAAACAACAACATTTTGTCTTTATTAGGAGTTCCCATGGTAATGTAACACAGAGTTCTTAAGGAATAAAACACAAGACTTGGGGTTGGGGGGCAGGGGGGTGTTTTTGCCATTCAGACAATGGTCAAATACCAGTACTCCTCTTTGTCTACACACATGATCAGCTTTAGCACTTACAGCTCCTCCACTCATGGTTCACAATCACAAATCCAAGGGTTAAATCCAGCTAGTATTAAATCCTACTTTTTCTTTTATTATTTTTAGAGCTTCAAGTCACTGCGGTTAATTAATTAATTAAGTCATCATCTTTTTTTTCTTTAAGCATTTACATATGACATTCATTAAACAGACACAAAGCGGACGAGCTCTCACAGGAAAAAACATGCTTACATAGCCTGCAAAAATCTCTTTTTTTTGTGATTTTTTTTCTTTCAAGAACAAATTAAAACTTAAAGAGTTATCATGAGTCAGTGAAGGAAAAAAAAAAGGAAGACTTAAGTGAATACTGAAGAGCCGCAAGTGTTTCGTAGAATTGAAACGGATCCACAATTCTTTTTTTTTTCTCCCCAACTCGTTCAAATTGATTTTAACATACAGGTGACAAAGAAAAAAAAAAAAAAGAAAAAGAAAATAGCTGCAATATATATTAAGTTCACGAATTACTTAACAAACAAAGTGCAAACTCTTTATGAAAACTAAAAGACCCAGGAGTTGAACCTGAATGTAAAATGCATGGAGGAATATGGCAAAGTTTTTCTTAACTTTTGTGTTCAAAGGGGCCTAAAGGGTTTAGGTGCTGCAGCTGGGAGGGTTTGGGTACCTAAGTAGCTTCCAGATCCTTTGCAAATCCCAGCATTGATACTTCATAACAACAAAATTTGGTACTCGTTTCTTGAAAGCCTTCATATGTATAGGTTTTTTCCTAAAAGAACCTGTAAACAGCATTTAAGAGAATACAACTGTGGAAAAACAAGTTTGATGGAGATGGCAAAGCACAAAGGGAAGAGGAAGCAGAAGATGCAGCCAAGTGCCAGGGCAGGCAGACAGTGGTAAGAAAAGCTCTCTGTGCTAAGACAAGTCCTTGGGACTGCTGAGCCCTCCAGCTATGCCCTAGTGGGGATCTGATGGTGCAAATTTATACTCCACGTCCCAAGAACAAGCCTCCAGTCCCAGGGCTACCAGACCTTCAGTCCCAGAGGATGGTTAAACACCCAGATCCTGTTGGCTGACCCAAAGCTGGGACTCCTCCATTCCTTTAAGGACCACGGACTGTGTCTCAAAGCCGAGGCGTGTGAGGCTGGGTGGGGAACAGCCAGGCCCTGCCATGGGTACGTGCAGGATTCCTGCAGAGCTGGGCAGCTGTGACATTTGTACAAGAGATTCTCAGCTGCTGGGGACCCACCCATCTCCCAGCTACAGCAGCTGGACCTGGACTGGAATTGCCACAGGTGCTCAGCACACACTCCCCGACTGCCCTTTGAGAGCTAAAGATAAGCCCTCAAAGCTTTAAATAACCTCTCCTTGATGGCCAGGGAAGGAGTTTCTGCTACAGAAACCTTCTAAGCAACGTGTTGCTCTTTGCCCACAGCCCCCTGCCTGTCCATACCAATCTCCAGGGACAGAAGACAAACTGCTACGAACTTCCAGATACTCCATCCCAGCAGCTCAGATGGTGTCCAGCTCCTCTATTTGCACCAGCTCAAGACCTGATGGACTGAAGATCCCACCCTATGGACCTGCTCCATGCCCTTACTGCAGCTATGTGGCAAGAAATGGCTGGAAAATGCAACCAAGGGACACCTGAAGTACCAGGGTGGCAGTGGCAGCGACACTGGTGGGAGTCTGTGACTTGGATGAGGTTCAGGAAGAACAGGGAATCATATTCCCAGTCCTCAGATAAGGCTTCATAATCACAATGATACAAACATATTAAAAACACACACATAAACATTTAAGAAAAAAGTTTCCTCAAGGACCTAATTTGCAGCAAAAATCCAGAAGAAAAAAGAAACCAAGGAAAAACCAACCCAACAGAATGGAAGTCCCCAAGGATTCTGGCTCACCCGGTGGCTGGGGTGATGCTCTCTGTCATTCCTAGTGCTGGGTCCTGTTCCTCTCTCCTGGCAGCATCCAGTGACCTCAGAGCGGGTGGTGGGGAATGGCCACAGACAGGCTGGGATTCCTGTCCCTCTGTGCTTGCCTAGCTAATTCTGCTGGAACACAGAACCCTACAGAATATCCAGTTTAAAACCCTTGAACTACTCTTCTGCTTGACATTAAAAAAAAAAAAGCTTTTTTTATACATTTATTTTTATTTCTTTCTTTTTTTTGTGTGTGTGTGTGTGTGTGTGTGTCTTAAAGGCAGCTCCCGGGAAATTCACTTTATCCTTCCTTTATTAAAAGAAAGATGCTGAATGGGACAGAGGCCACATATCTCAAATACCCTCTTTACATTTACTCTTGCATGTCAGAGGTGTCAAAACAGGGTTTATTTCTTTAAATGTGTAAGGGGCTGAGGGGGGAGGGAGTGAGAGGAGTTGGTGAAGATGAGGAGGGAACCTGAGGGGGCTGAAAGAGGTGCTTTTACTTCAGCCCCCCCGCACTGGGTGCCCGCAGTAACTGTCACAGGCTCTAAAAGAATCAAAAAGGGTCTCCAGGTGCCCCAGCCCCTCTGGATGTGCCCGGTGGGCACAGGAGGGCTCGGTCCTTAGCCCAAGCTGGTGATGTTGGCACGGCCACCCGGCGGGGCCACGATGCGCTGGGTCGTGCGGCGTGGGATGTTGTCATCGATCTGTGCCCCTGTGGGAGAGAGAGGAGTCGTCACCAACTCTGCCAGGCTTTAAAATCTGTGTGGGTGTGGCCCTTCGGTGCTGCCTTGATGGCTGGATTTGATTTTAGAGGGCTTTTCCAGCCTAAACCATTCTGTGATTCTGTATTTGAAGGAAAAGCCTTCAGTGGTACCCACTGCCTTAATTCTCCTGAAAGCTGTTCTGCATTAATAATCTCTGCCCTGAGCACCTGAAGCACCCAGCCAAGCACAGGTAAGAGTTGGCTGAATGATTATCCCTCAGCCAGCCTTCCTATCCCTTTTTACAGTCAGCCCTTCTTGCGCTGGAACACCAGCTGAAAAATTAAATCTGCCCCATCCCAGATCCACAGCTGGTCTCAGCTGGCAAAGTTCTCCTGAAGTTTGTGCCATCTTAAAAAAAAAGGCTTTTCTGCTATAGCCTCTTAAAACCAGAAAATTCCCACTTCTAAACACAATTGGAATGGTCTTAAGCTGGAGGAGGGCAGGGTTGGATGAGATATTGGGAGGCAATTCCTCCCTGTGAGGGTAGGGAAGGGCTGGGATGGAATTCCCAGAGGAGCTGTGGCTGTCCCTGGATCCCTGGAAGTATCCAAGGCCAGGCTGGACAGGGCTTGGAGCAGCTGGGTCTAGTGGAAGGTGTCCCTGCCCATGGCAGAGGGTGGGACTGGATGGGCTTTAAGGTCCCTCACACCTCAAACGATTCCATGATCTGCCCTCTCCAACACCCAGCTGAGGACTGAGCCCAGAACACACTGGAGTGCTCAGCATGCATGAGACATCATGAGAAGAAGCAGGAATTTAGGACAGCTCCTGTACTGCTCTTCTTCATCATCCCTAAAGGGAAAACCTCCCAGCTAAAAACCCCCCACAGCCTCTCCCATTGCACCCCTATCCCAGCAGAATTAACTCAAGAGCACGGGAGCACAAACCAGTTGTGATCTCAGTGCAATAAACCACTCAGCAATAAATCATTCCCAGAATCACGTACCAGACAAGCTGAACCCAGACTGGTGCAGGTTCCTCACGGGGGGTGCCTGCTGTTTGGCAGGAGAGGTCTTTGCTGAGGACGCTGGTGTGACCGTCTTGGGCGTCACCGACACCTCGCAGACGGGGCCGTCGTAGAGGCCTCGGGGCACCCCCCGCAGTTCAGCCAGCTGCAGAGAGAGAGGGCAACACAGCCTTAAAGCACAGCCACAGCACAGCCCAACAGCTGCCCAGATGTGGCTCAGCCAGTGACACACATTTTGGGACTGGCTGTTGGTAAGAGGATTTGGAAGTGCGCAGCATCTCCGCTGTGCACGTCCCTGGGGAGCTGCTCTCTATCTGTATTTATTTTATATCTCTATCTACATCTTTATCTGTATCAATTTTACATCTATATTATATCCATATCTTTATCTATATATCTACATCTTTATATCTGTAACATATTTATATCTGTATTATACCTATATCTATATCCTGTCTATACCTATTTCTATTTCTACTCAGTATCTAGTTCTGTATCTGTATCTGTATTATAGCTATATCTATTTTCTATATCTATATTATATCTATATCTATCTATATCTATATCTGTATCTATATCTGTATCTGTATCACATCTACAACTATTTCTATTTTATATCTAGTCCTGTATCTATATCATTAATATTTCTATTTTATGTCTATATATATCTATCTATCTATGTCTTATCTATATCTATACCTATTTCTATTTTATATCCATATCTATATAAAACATGTCTGCGTCTCTGTCCAACCCAACCAGTTTTGCAGCAAAAAAGGTAAATTTGCACTATTTTCCTACAAGTGAAAACCAGTGTTCGTGCAGTTCATCACCTTCCACCATGGAGACCTGAGGGGCTCTGAGTCCATGGGTGCCCCAAGGCTCCTTGGCAATATGGACTTGGCTGCTCTGCACTCCCAAAAACCCCACTGTTGGATCATCCATGGTGTGGGGTACTGTGGGTTGGGAACAGGGTATGTTTCTATTTTGGCTCTAGATTTTTGTACAGGATAAATTCCTACTCATTAGTATGTGACACGGAATGTGCTGTGGCTCCAGCCTGTCTGTCCCGTGCCCCGCAGGTGCTGTCCTTTAATGATCTCAACCTACCTGCCACAGGATTAAAGGCTCCTGACAGGTCTCAAATGCACCTTATTACTCATTCCCAAAAAGCCATGCAGTGCTGAGACTGGCAGGGCTGCCTAGAGGAGCCAGGCTGGCTTCAACTGCCAGCCCTGGAGCTGTAGATTGGGATAAATGCAATTATTCCAGCTGAGATGCTGCCCAATTGGATTTATAGGTCAGACGTGTATTTCTGTGGGAGGACACAGCAAAAACGAGGGATCTGTTCTCCATGGGGCTAAATTACGCCAGGTTGTAATTTTGATAACTTGCAATTTCTTCAAAAGAACAATCAAGGAAAGATGATTTGCAAGGAGTGGGAGGATCACTCGCGGCCAGCAGAATCAATGCAGCCCAGGAGTTGTCCAGGAGAGGGCAACACTTCAAACAGCAAAATAATTTCTCAGAAATGATTTCATCTATAAATAAACTTCTTAAATTCTCAGCAAATGAGTTCAGTGTCATCTCCCTTGTCAGGCAAATTCAGGCGTATCAAAAGACAGGTTCAGTTTTGAATGGGTGCATTTTACAGAATCACTTTCCAACTATTTTAGCCTCTTAAAAATAGAACATTCTCCCTTTTAAGCAGTCTGTAGGCTGTGCCTGTGACTCACCAGTCACCAGACAAGAGCATCTGATCGTATCTGGCAGAAGCGAAAGCAGCATAACATATCTGTAACAATAAATTACAATTCTAAACTGCTGCTGAGAGATTTGATATATAAATGCTAATGATAACTACTCCTGGGACCTCTGTGACAGGAGAAACCTGGTGAGTCCTCTGCAGTTTGACTCATGGCCAGACTGGAGGGCTCCTGGACAGATTTTCTGTTCGGGTGTCCTCAGACAGAGAAAAATTAAAGACCCGAAAAATAAAACCTGCAGAAAACCCGAGCTCAACCCAAAGCATATTCCTGCAAAGACTTGAGTGAACAGCAAAAATGAAAGAGGAATGAGACAAATGTGGCTCCCATCCAGGGAACAGCAGTGTGGCCTGAGCCAGGGGACAGCAATGTTTCCCAGCCACTTTAACTCAGGGTTATCAGAGGGAGAGAACAAATGTGCAGCCAAACCATCGACACTCACCCTGCTCCTGGCTTTGATGCGCTTGTAAACGAAGTCAGGGAAGGGTTTCCTGGGGATGTACCTCCCAGAGCCCTCGGTGACGTGGAGATTCCCATCCTCCAGCACAATCTTGCCCTGGCTGATCACCACCAGGGGAGACCCACGGCACTCCATGCCCTCGAAGATATTGTACTCCAGAGACTGCAGTGAGCAAGAACAGCACATAAGGTAAACATATTCACCCAGCAGAGCCTGCTGGGCTTTAATCAGCAATCACAGGCCATGCTAATTGCCAAAATTTTAAGGGCAGATGGAAGCAAACTCAACAAGTGTTTACCTGAGCTGGATTTGCTGTGATTTAATACAGGCTGCTCTTAATTATCAGTCTAAGTTTAGGAGTTTATTAATGCAAAATTTCCATTGAAATAAGGTTCATAAAGAATCCCAGAATGGTTTGGGCTGTGAGGGACCTTAGAGTTCATCCCATTCCACCCCCTGCCATGGGCAGGAACACCTTCCACTAGACCCAATTGCTCCAAGCCCTGTCCAACCTGGCCTTGGGCACTTCCAGGGATGAAGCTTCCAGCTTCTCTGAGCAAGAGAAAAAACAGTTTCAAATGAGAACATCTCAGAGCCTCCCTGTTTAAATACCTTTAGGCACCTATCTCTGCTGAGCTAGGGGCGGATTTAGGAGCCAAAGAAAGCTTTATGTGAGTTTCCTACTAAAAATAATAATTCTGAAGAATCTCTATTTCAAACCAGTATTTTGGATGATGGGTCAGGGACCAGGACAATCTTGTTTTACTCTAATGGGATTGCTCATCCTCAATTAACAGGATTGGAAACATCACACCGTGGAAAAAAGGCAAGTTTGAAAGGAATCACTGCAAATGTGAAGCATCCTGGAATGAACTGCACTGCAACCATGTTATTTGGGGACTGTTACTCTAATGACCATCTCTGAGTCAAATGCAGGTCTTTTTTACTGAGTTAATGATGGAGTTTGCCCTTGAAGTGTGTTGTAAGTATGGGCAGGCCTGAGTGCAGCTTTGCAATTAGCCAGACCAGTGGCTAAACGGAGCCTGAACCGGGTCCAACCTGAAAAGAACTGTGGTGACAAAGGAGGAGGCTGGGTCAGGAGCTAATGGATTAGGCTGCTTCCAAGAACAACACCACCTCCCTCTCCAGCTCCTGATGTTTCCTTACCAGAGAGTGGCAAGAGCAGTGTGAATTCTTGGAAAATATCCGTAAGTTGCTCGAACATTTCAAAAAGTAACAATCATCCAAGGCCACATAATCAGAGGGTGTCCCTGTGCCTGACTGTCAAAGGGCCTTTTGTTTTCTGCTTGGCCAAACCAGGATGCCTGGGCTCCAAGGGCATCACTTGTATCAGTTTCTCCTCTAACACAAAGCACCGTGCAGTTTGAGACCCGAAAAAATACAGAATTTCAGAATCATTAAGGTTGGAAAAGAGCTCCAAGGTCACCAAGTCCAAGCCGTGCCCGATTTCCACCTTGTCCCCAGCCCAGAGCACTGAGTGCCATGTCCAAACTGCCTTCCTTGGACACCTCCAGGGATGGGCACTCCAAACCTCCCTGGGCAGCCCCTTCCGATGTCTAATCACCCTTTCCATGGAGAAATTCCTCCTGATGTCCAACCTAAACCTCTCCAGAGCCTTCAGGTGTGATGCCAGGTACAACAGGTGAAGTGATGACAGGGGAGGAGATCAGAGATGTATTTGTAAGCAAACAAGCTGTGATTGCTCAGCCTTTCAAACTCTTGGGAATGAGAGCCCTTCATCCTCCATGCTCTTGGCACAGCTTAAGGATGCAGCCTTTGGCCACAGCTGAGTGCTGATGCCTTTTACACAGTGTCAGGGTTTCGGGGGATCTGCAGCTCTCAGCAGACAAAAATATTTCTGAATGGAGCTGGTTCTCCTTTGCCTTGCCCAGATCCATGGCAAAATCGCTGAGCCAATCGTGACTGCACTGGGGCACATCCACAAAAGAGAAAGTCTGTCAGCTCTGTGTCACAAAATATAAAGAGCCCAGTTCATTTCCTAAAGACAACAGCCATTAAATAGCAAGGACATTCAAGCACTCCACCCAAACTACTTCCAGCTCTCTGAGCCATTCATAAGCACAAGCCCAGGTTCAGACCATGAAATCTGACACCTAAAAGCAGTGAGTCCCTGGGTTCCCTCTTCTCAAGTCATTCCTCTCCAGACTAGAAGTTGGGAAGCACCTCTAAGGTGATTGAAGTGACCAGACTCCTGGAATTCCTCTGCCAGAAGCCTATGCAGAGGCAGGATGAAGCCAGGCCGTCTGTGACCAATTCTGACAAACAGTTAAGTCACAGGGAAGTGAACCAAACCTTTAAAAAAAAAATAGTTTCTTTGTGAATGTGCCCAGGGATCCAACTGTGGAAGAAAATTTTGCTCCTTCAGCTCCAGAGTGAATGAAAGCATTCATGGGAAAAAGGAACAAGGAGTTTTTTCCAGGGAAAGATTCCATAGGTTCATGGCCAGTAGCGAAACAAGTTGTCAACAAATGCAAACAGTGGCTGCTTTCTCTGAGACAGGGCTCAAATGTCATGGGGAGACTCCAACCAGCCCTCTGCACTGGGACCATTCTGCAGATTCCCACAGGCTTTGTCACTGCAGGGCCAGGTGTAAGGCATGGGACACCGCAAAGGTGTCCCTAAGAGTGCCACCACAAAGCTGCAGAAGAGCTAAGGGGAAGCTCTGGTTGGTTTGGGTGCTGCCCTGTGCCCACTAATGTGGGGATGATCACCAGGAAAATCCTGACTCCACATACATGTGCCAGATCAGTAGGTGGTGTAAATCCACTCAGACCCTGGATCTGGGCCAGATTTCCAGCAAAAGTGTCCACTGATAAAGCTTCAGTGAAAAGGGGCAGTTCCCATTCCCACCACTGGCAAGCCTGGATGTCATAAACAACACACTGTCCCCTAAGAGGCCTTTTGGTATTTTAGAGGATTTAAAGAGCTTTCTGTGTGCTCAGATCCAAGCACCCAACACTCAGGAACAGCAGACACACTCCCTGCTCCGAGGGGAACCCACATGACTTCAGATGGACTCATCCTGCTCACACAGCTGAGCTCCAGAGTGTGAGACCAGAGAGGGCTTCAGGCACAGGGAAAACAAGCCCTGAGTTGTCACAAGCTCCCGTTGCTGGCAGCACAGCCTGGCACTGAGGAAGAGAGCAGGAAAGGAAGTAGGAAATGGTAGGGAACATCCTTACTATGTTGTGAGTCTTGGCAGAGATTGTCTTGACGCTGTCGGGATCCCAGATCACCAGGTCGGCGTCCGAGCCCACGGCAATGCGGCCCTTCCGCGGGTACAGGTTGAAGATTTTGGCTGCGTTTGTGCTGGTCACAGCCACAAACTGGTTCTCGTCCATCTTGCCAGTCACCTGGGGGGACACCACAGGAGTCACTGCGTGAGCCAGCAAAGAGCTGGCAGCCCAGCAGATTCCCAAGGATCTCACAGGGGTAAAAACCCCAAGTGGAAGGACCGTGGCAAGAAAATAACACATTCCTGCAGCTCCTTCCCCTCTGAATGTCCAGCTGAAACCTAAACCCGTGACACGTGTGACCTACCACAGCCTTATCCCAGATGATGGACATCCTCTCCTCAGTGCCATTGGTTCCTTCAGGGATCAGGGTGAAGTTGTCCTTCCCAACAGCTTTCTGAGCAGTGTTGAAGGTGCAGTGGGCACTGCCAGTCACTTGGAGGTCTCCACTGGAAAAGAAACAAAAGGTATTTGAAGTATTTTGTTGTCACAGGTTTGTTCCTGAAAGTAAAACAGCTTTTTGCTTGCTGGCAGCAACATCCCTTATTTTATCACCCATGTTCTCATGATGAATCCCACGTTGTTTGAACACAGAGAGCTCTACTCACCAGGACAGTAGTGAGTTGAGAAAATCAGGAGTGGTCGGGTCAGGACTCAGTGGTGGGGATGTAACAAAAGCTGCGGCCTTTGCCCAGTTCTTGCTCCAGTAATGGGATCCATCGGTGCCCAGGCTGGCTGTGATGGGCTCTCCATACACCACGGTGCCTGTGGGACAGGGACACACACACACAAACCCTCTGTAAGCACCAAGGAATGTGCACTTCCAGCCTGGCTTCCTGGCAGAAAGCATCCTCCTGGGAAAGGACACACACTGCAGGGCTGCCTGGTACTTCCTCTGAAGTATTAAATAAGATACTGCTACTGACCAGAGCTGGGAGCAGCAGAATGTGCACAATCCTTCACACAACTGCAGAAGTTGGCACTGATTGTCCTTGAAATGGTTACTGTAAAGATTCATTTTATTGTTTATAGTCATTTTATTATTTATTTACCCTGGGCCAAGAACTTTGTGGAAGAGGCCGAGGGCAACTGCAAGGGCGTGAGGAGATCCAGTCTGATCTAGAAGAGATGTGCAAGAAAAAAAAAACCCAAAAAACCAGGCCTGCCATGTTTTTATAAATTAGTATGAATTAAAGAGCTTCGGAGCAGGGTCTGTGCACAGACCAGGTAGGAGAAAACTCCTACCAGAAAGATTTTCTGCATACAAAGAAAGCCCATCACAGGGGAAATACCAGAGTTCCTGGTTCACAAATGCAGCTCAGGGGAACCCTGTGATCCCCCCGAAGCACACAGCAAATCTGTGGCAGAACTGGGAAATGGAACTGCATCTCCTGGCTGTCCAGTACGCTCACCACCAGTGCATCCTTCCCCCTCATTAACATTTTTGGAACCACATGAAGGGACAGCAGATCCTTAAGGCCAGGATACTCTGCAAGCTGGAACGCACCAGCACCATCTGCACACCAAGCAGATGCTGCAACTTCAAAAGCAGCACAAGCTGGCAGTCCCAGGGATCTGCTCACCAAATTCAACTTCCCCAAAATCTGCTTTGTGCCCACCCACCTGCCTCCCCAGCCCAGGCACTTCACGGGTTTGGATCTGCCTGCCAAAGATGTGGGTGGCTGAGATGCCAACCCTAAATACTTCAGTCAGAAAAGATGGGGAGAGGGACAACCAGAGCTGGTCGGCAGGGTCTCACACCTCACCATGCAGAGTGAAAAGACAGAACATTTCTTTCACTGTATTCAGAGCTACTGTTGTGTCTCTGGGGTCTCAAGACAGCTGGGAAAGAGCCCACTAGCTGAGGCAGGATGATGATTAACTGGCTCCATGCTGCTCCCAGGACCCTGCTGACACAGGAGGTGCAGGAACAGCCTTTGCCAGAGGGTTTCCAGCAGCAGAGGAAGAGGCTCCCTGACATCACTGACCACAAATAGGGTTCTGAAATCACAACAAGGCCAAACACACGCTGCCTATTAACGGGAGGCCTCTTGTGGGCCAGCACATTGGGGGGATTGTTCTGCAGGGAGTGATGCTTTCGGGCCCCAGATCTGCCAGCAACAGAGTCTGCAGAGTCTCCTCCATACAAAAGCCACTGGGAACATCTGGCTTTAAATAACGTCTGCTCTTTTCCATTTAGCAAATCAATCCTCGTTTGTTTTCGCCTTGGATAGTCTTCAGTTATGCTTCCTCTGTTGTTTGGGAGGGCAAGACCAGTGTGTGTGGCCCTCCTGGGTTACTGCACAGCATTTAAATTGAGTTATTTGAATAAAGGAACCAAGTGATGGGGCACCATTTATACCCCAAATTCTCCTAATAAGGAGAAAATGCACTTTGAATGAAAACCACGTGTTCTGGCTCACTCAGGAGGCTGAGTGAAGTGAGCCCTGTGGATCATTCATCTGGGACAATCCCAGCACCTTTTGCAGGCAGGGTAACATCCACCCAAGCCAAGTTGTGTTTTATGGCTTTCTGTGATCCAAGTGTGTGGTCCCTCATCCCAACGCCCCACTCCACTTGCAGCTGGTGGTCTCAGGACACTGAGTGTAGCAAGAAGGTGTTTCTGTTGATGCTCCACCTTTGTGGTGCACATGCCTTCAGTATTTTATCTGGAAAAGGGAAGGGAGGCTTCCCTGGCTCTCAGGATATAGCTGCACCACAACACCAAGTTCATTTCTGCAGGGATGCAACATGCAGCCACTTTGCTGGGTCAATGCATCTTCCTCCAGGATAATCCCCTCTGACAGAGCTGGGAAAGGAAGGTTTATCCCAAACGGCTCCAGCTGCTTCCACAAACAACCTTGGAAATCAGTCCTCCTCACCAACTCCTTTAACAGGAATCACGGGACCAAAATACTCCTGAGCCAATGCACAAACACCAATCTGTTTGCTGGAAATCAGCTCCTCTCGCACCAAACACCCAGATGGAAAGTGATGTCATTTGTATACCCATCCAGGCTTATTTAGGCTGCAGAAAATTAAATCCAAGCCTTGTGAGGAAAGAAGAGGGTAAATCATCCCTCCCAGTTACTCACCCATCCTGAGCAGCTTTAAATAGAAGTGAAGGGTTTAGTCACAGGATAAAGCAGCAGACAGCACTCACTCTGCAGGCAACCCTGGATCCTTGGAGGGCCAGGCAGCAGGGGCAGGGCTTGGGGGAAGTTTCTGCATCCCTCACAGCAGCTCAGTTCCCTCACAAGCCTCAGAGAGGACAGACATAGGCAGCAGCATCCACAGCAGGTCTGAGTCTTGCTTCTTGCAGCATCCCCAAGCAGAGTTATCAGAAGCAGTCGCAATTCCCAAACCCAACCCAGCCTGCTGATCCCAATCCCTGCACGGATGTCAGGCTGTGAGTTACAGCACATGGAGAGCATCTATTCCACAAGCAAGAAGCACAGCAGGCAGCTGGAACTGGTGGCCTCTTTGGCTACTCCAACTAAATCCAACAGGGCCTGTGAGTCAAGAACTCTGTCAGGAACACTGCTGACCCCCAGGAAGCTCAGCAGAAAGCACCAAGGGAGAACCACAGCAGCTGGAAGGAGGACCCAGCTGCAGTCTCCAAGGGGATTCACTATGTGGAAGGAGCATGGAACGACTCTGTGATATCATGGAGGCACAGGGCTCGGTGTGGGAGGATGAATGTGAAGGAGACAAGTTCAGGGCTGAGCAGAAATAAGCAGCTCCTGGCTCTGACACAACCACTGCATCCTTGTCTGTGGCAGATGAGGCAGAAGGAGCTGCTGGGGACCTTTATAAAAGGAGCCTGGACAATAACACTGGAAAAAGAAACCTTTCTTGTAGGGATGAATCTGATGTTGGCAGGAGCTGAAGTGCATGAGCTAAGGAGGAAATAACTTACCCTTTTTCCTGGCTTGAGCAATGACATCAGCAGCACTTTTGCTCATCACCTTGGTGATGTACAGGGGGCAGTTGGTCTGGTTGGCAATGGTTATTGCCCGGTTCACAGCCTCTGCCTCCACCTGAGGAACAGAGGCGGCAGCAGGTCAGGGACACCCCACAGCACCCCAGTTACCCTCCGAGGTCCCAGACCCTGTTCTCCCAGAACACCGAGAGTGACGAGGCATTTCCCACCTCTGAGCCAGAAAAGGCACAGTGTAATCACAGCAATTAAATGACTGCAAGCTGCAGTCCTCTCTCATTACCACCTCTTCTCCCAGGCTGCTTCAGAGCCTCTCTGCCTGAACTAAAACAGGCAGGTACTCAGGGTCAGAATGATTAAGCCCCTTTTTTAACCTAGACAAAAATAAGCAACTAAATGTTGACTCAACAAAACTGCTCCTGCTCCAGCCCACGCAGAAAGGAGATGCTGCACCACAGACTCTGGTAGGCCACGTTTGCAAACAAGCCTCCTAAATTGTACCCTCCACTACAGTCTCTGGCTTGGGATCTGACAGAGTGTGAACCACCCCATAAATCAACTGCTTTTCCTTGCATGTGTACAGAGAATTAACCTCAGCCAAGCTGAGGGTCACGCTGTAACTGCAGCCTCGGGATGACAGGCATCACTCTGATTTTATGGATCACATGTCTTAATCAAAGGATCCAGATTGAACAGCTGGGTGATGCACACAGTGGCTGCTGCCTGCAATGCCATGGATATTTTCCAAGCAAACAACAGCAGAAACAAACCCAGAGCAATCTCCCAGCTGATTCCCCAATGTGAGAGGCACCTAGAACCTCTCCCACGGACTCCTGGTGGGGTTAGCACACACTCAGCACTTGGGAAAACCTGCTCTGCAGTAACTGCTCACAGCCCAAGTACCACAAATCATCATCACCTGTCCCAAACACATTGCCCAGACAGGTTGTGGGCTCCCTCATCCCTGCAAGTGCCCAGGGCCAGGCTGGACAGGGCTTGGAGCAGCCTGGGATAGTGGAAGGTGTCCCTGCCCATGGGAGGGGTGGGACTGAGTGGGCTTTGAGGTCCCTTCAAACCCAAACCACTTTGGGATTCTGTGACTGCTGGCTCCCAGCAATGTGCTTGGAGGAAAAGAACCACCTAGAAAAGAACCACCAGCTTAGGAAACTGTGGCCAGGCTGATGTCCAAGTGTCCTGAAGAGCTCTGCTCGTGCCAATGAAGCCACTGCTTGCACCCATGCCCTGTTTGCAGCTGGAATGCTCCAGGAAAACAACAGCCAGAAATTTTTACAGCAAACCAGCCCCCCAAGAGCCGGCAGGGTGGTCTCTGGGGCCCAAAGGGTTACAGTCCCACGCAGGGGATGCTCACAAAGGGGTATTTTCTGGCCCAGCTGCCCCAGACAAATGGGAAAGGCTGTGAGGGAGGGGTTTGTTCCAGGATGTTGGACCTGAAGTGTCACAGCCAGCAGCACTCACAGGGGCTGAAAGGAAGAGCCAAGAAAAGCCCAGCTCTCCCTTCTGAGAGACAAGGGGAGGACTCAGACAGGCCAAAGCTTCCAGGCTGTGGCCTCCCTTTCCAAACTCCCCACTAGAGCAGGTCTGTACACGGCTCTGCCTCTGCAGCATGTGGGAACCACGTTTCCACTCCATGCCTCAGTTTCCCTGCAGGCAAAGCAGGGATAAAACAACACACACCCCCAGACTTTTGGGCAGAAGGCGTTTGAGCAACTGTGAAGCAGCAGGATAATATTTTCTGAACAAGGCTGCTGAATTCCTGCCTCGTGCCCAGATGCTATGGTGACAGGCACGTAACAATAACCCAATGAGTAGTCCAAAGGGGAATGTTTGCAATTACCAGGATGCATTAGAAGCCCTAGCACAGCAGTTCTCTTGGAAAAAAAACAAAACAAACCAAAAAAAAGACAGACATTTCCTGGAGCACTTGGACTGCTTGTGCTTCCAGCGTTTTTGTGGCTGAAATAAAAACAAAAAAATGATGGATCACTCCGAAAAGTCATCACAGAATGAGCTGTGAGGGGGAGAGTTTTCCAGAAAGTGATGGGTGAGGCTGAGTTGGGATGGTGCTTTCTTAATCCAGGCCCTGTTTTCTGGCTGGAATAATGTACTGGACGCTGTCACCTTGGCTCAGCCCAGGTGACAGACGTGAGCAAAGCTAAACCCCTGAGTCAGCAGTGAAACTTAAGCCTCAATTTGAGCCTCCTGCCAGCCTGGGAATTCAGATGTGTGCACTCCAAGACACAAATACACGTGGCCAGCCCCTGAATGCTTCACTCTGATGTAATTCGCCCTGAAATGAGTGGGAGTTTTAAGTTAATGAATGTTTTAGACATGCTCAGCAACTCCTGCTGGTTTGCCGTAGATGGAGGTCTGAATTAAGGAGCTCTCCAGTCAGATGCCAACCATCCTTAGGATGGGCTTTGCACTCCCTAAGGGACAGCAGGAAAAACCAATTCTAGTGTAAACAGCACCCCAGAGGGATACAACAAACATCCACTTCTGCCGAAGTCAACAGGAATTAGGGATTTGCTGCCACCCTTGGAATCTGGCTTCTATCACCAGCCATCCCAAGGGGAGCTGGATGTTTTTAAAAGCACAGAGTCACCCCCATGCTGCAGAAAGGGAGGGGAGGGAACCAGATGACATCGTTTCCTGCTCTGTTTCCTATGACTTTCAAGGAGGAGAATGTTGGACCAAATGCTTCCCAAGCTTGGGCAGAGCACAGCTGAGCTCAGCTGCACAGAGGCTGCCCTGTGTGACATCAGGGAGAGGCTTCACTGAGCCTCATCTGCGGCAGCCACGTGTCCTCAGGCTGCCTTTTTCCTCCCTGCACTGAGGCAGAGCACAGTCCTGCACAGATTAACAACCCATCCACACCTGGGAACCACACAACGCACACTTTAAAGCTCCTGCTCCATGAAGGATGAACTCTGGAACAGCCAGACACAGCTTGACTGGTTTGATGTCCAGATCCTTTAAGGTAAGAGCAGCCTTCCTTTGAAAACAACCCAAACTGAACTCCCTGAAGTGTCACACCAGCATCTGTTCCCACTCTCCCGATGCAGGCCAAAATATATGTTAAAAAAACACAAATTGGATGGCTTACTGGAAAGCTCAGTGCAAAGTGTTTGCTCACAATTTCAGGAAGCAAGAGATCCCAGCTCCTGGAGCCACACACAAATTCTGTGAGGATTCACTTACTGTCCAAGTGGAGCATTTTTTTTTTTTCCCTAAGCAACAGAATGATTTATGTTCCCACTGAAATGCCTCTGGATGCTGCTTGTCTGAACCAAGGGGAGGAAATAGAGAGGGAGCATGAGGGGCACGTGTGGATGATCTCACAGCCCCAGCTCCCAGCTGCCACATCTGGCAGGCAGCAAAGCCCTGGGATCTTGGAGGAACAAAAAGAGCTGCTTGTACAGAACAGATGGACTCCACAAACCCAGAATGCCACGGTGAGGTGTCCAGCTTAGAGACACTGAAGGACTGGCAGTGAAGAATGCAATGGGAACCAACCTCAAAGGCAAAGTTTTAAGGCTCTTTCCTATTTTGGGATTTATTTCAAAGGCTTAGAGAGATTGGGGTGCTCATCCCTGGAGAAATCCATGGGGAAATATGAAGGGTAACTATACTGAAGTGCTGGACTAAGGCCTGAGCATGAGCTCCCCTCTCTGGTACATATTTTCTGTGCCTTCAGCAAACCACTTAATCCATTGGTATAAAAAGCCCCACCCCACTGGTAAAATTTCATCAAAATATCAAATATCACAGTAATGGAAGCTATGGAAGTACCTAAGACCACGTCAGGATTTGGGCATACATTAAAAAATTCTGCTGATTCACTGAAGTCTGATAAAACAATGACCAAGAGAGAAGCCCAAGAGACTGGAAAGACTAGAAAAGACAGTGGCAGAATTCCACCAACATAACCCCAAATGCAGAAAAATCCTCTTTCCAGACACATTCATCCTTACATGAAGCACTTGATGGCAATGCAGAGATGCTATAAATTGGAGAGTGGAGTAAATGCAAAGGCAGGGGGGTTCTCACCTCTTCAGGTCTGCTCAACACATGCCCTTCAGGGCCTGTGATCCCCAGCTCCAGGATCCTTTGCTGCTCCTAAGGCAGGGAGGAAAAAAGAGCAGGGATGAAATTTAAAGCAACAGGGCATTTTTCTTGCAGCACACACAGCTGTTGAAAAGGGGCACGAGTGAGATCCTGAGCATCTGTGCTGGCTAAAAATCACAGGGGGCTTTGCATAAGGGTCCTGCAAGAGAATCCTGTCCAACTCCCCTTGCTGAGAATAATCAGAGCTCATAAAACCTTGCTGATTTGTTCACAGGAGGTCAAGCAAACCTTTTATTTGGAGTTGCTTCGCACGGGGTTCATTGCCCCTCGACTTTCAGCACTCATTTGTGTCTATAAAATCATCTCTAAGATGTGGCAAAATGAGATCTCATAGAAAAAAATCATCCTGCAGCTGGGCTCAAGGACTGGGGTGGGCTCTTGCCCAGCCAGAGAACACAGAGATCTTCTGAGTGCTTGAGACACAGTGTACAAAATGAGCTGGAGCTAAGATTAAATTCAATACATTATTAACATTTCTCCCTTGCTGCTGTTTGAAAGATAAACAGACCCCAAACATCAGCACCTCACGCACTGTACGGATCTGCATCCCTTTCCACTCCCCCTCTTCTTATTTCCTGAAGAACATTTTGTTGCACACAGTGACAGTCACACCCAGCTTTTCACTTTTGGGGAGAGAGGCAGAGAAGCCCAATATCCACCCCAAACTGAAAGCTGCCACAAAAACCTGCTTTATCAGTGTCAAAGGGGATAAATTCTGCTGTACAGCCCTGCTCACACCCTCCCTGTGTGTGCCACACAGCCATGCCATGCTCTCAACAGCCTGTGTGGCTTTCTATTTGCAAAGAAGGAGTCAGAATTTAAACCCCTCCCAGCATTTTGCAGCCAGTAACTCAGAGAACAAACAGGCCATACCTCAGCAATGATGTCACCGTTCTCAGCATGCACTTGGGCTGTGGCACCGATGTCCCGGATCACACTCAGGACCTCGTAAATCTGGGGGACAGACAACACACATCACAACAGGAACACACCTGTTGGGAAGGCCACACTCCAGATCCCCTCAGAAACCAGAATTTTGCAGGAGGGAAAAGAGGAAGGGAAGCATTAAGCAATGTAAGATGTGGTTTGCTGGAGAGATGCAAGGCGTTTTCATGCCTGTCACTGAATTTCCCAGTTCTACAGCTGGATGCTGCTGATGTGGCAAAGGAGGATTACCCAGCAGCAGGTCTGGAGTATTTACCACACAGGAGGAAGAAACGACAACACAAGCCCCGTAGCTGGATGATTTTAAAGGACTTGAAGAGTTGTACCTGTTTCATGTCTCATTTACTGGTGCCTGGCATGAAAAACATCCCTCATATCTGAGTGCTGGGGGCAGGTTCTCCATGGAAATCCAGTATTTGGAGGTAGGAGCAGTGTGATTTCCCACTCCAGCAACCAGTCTGAGAGGTCTCAGGTCCAGTAACCCCCAACTGGCGCCGTCAATGGTCCCTCATCAAAATGCTTCCAGAGCCCTCAGAGATAACCCACACACCAACACTCCCAGGCATTCCTCTCCTCCCACACCTTCAGAAACATAAACTGCCCCTCTCAACAGCTAAATGTGCCCAAACATGCCCACCAGAGCAGCAAACAGGAGGGTAACTAATTCTTTTTTAAGGTCCCAGCGATTCTACCACTGAAAACCACCTCTGGACCAGGATCAGTTTTAGCTTCTAAACAGAGTAATTACCCCAGAGATCTCCCTGTCCTGCCCTGTGCAGAGGCATAAAGCAGCAATTCGTAGAACTGCCACTGCTTCTACCCCACAGGAGCTGGAATAAAACCTCAGACCTCTCAAACTGAGGGTTTTACCATTGCTTCCCTCAGCCAAGCCTTTCGGGGTTTGCTGTTGGTTGGGTTTTATTTTTAATTAAAAATATAATCTTCAAACCAGAGCTGTGGCTGCTGTTGCCAATCTTAGGTACTGTTACACACATAAAGATGGGAGAGTGTGTCAGATCCCAGGATATTGAATTTAAACACTTTTTTGTGACAAACTGAACATGAAGTCTTCCTTCCTACCTGAGAATCACTGAGCTGAAAGCGATCTTTGAAAGCCATGTACACCAAGAAGGAGTTCACACCTGGTGGAAAGAGAGCACGTTGCAGGTAAAGCCATGGAATGCAGCCCCTAAATCAGCCCCCCAGCAATAATTCCATGGATTCAGCACTGTAAGAGGTTGAGTAACAAAATAAAAGCAAAAATGCATCTCACACAAAAGCAGAGACTGGGCCTGGCTGGCTGATCCCCCTCACCCTCCAGGGACAACAATGGGAAATCTGTGTCTGTGATGTGTCCAAACTGACCCACTGATCCTAAGCTGGCTTTCCCTCTCCAGCTTTTGGAATCAGTAAAAACTCTCACCCAGCACATGTGGGAAGCTCCCATTAGGGCACATAAAATGCTGGATTTTGAAACTGCAAACAGGATGGAAAATTACTCCAGCCTGAGGATGAAAACGCCAAGGAAATTAAAGAGGGGGAAAACTTATGAGGTTATTTTACTCAGCTCTTCACTTTTAGCAGCCAGAGCTGGGTTGTTTCTCCTGGGGCTGATACTTCCCTTGTTTACAGCACTTTAGTGGCTGCAGGTATCACCAAGGGCACTGATGAACCCAAAGGGCCTCCACTGGACACAGGAGCTGCTCTGCACAGGAAGAGCAGGAGATTCACCTCTGGAAAATCAGTGCTGCAACACCAGTGTGCCCCAACCCCTAAGCTCTCTGCAATCCCAACTGCCCAAATCTTCCCAAGGAGCCAGAATGGGCCCAAAACAGCTTCATTGGGATACAAAAGTAAAATACTGCATGAGAGACAGCCCCAAAAAACAGGGGATCCTGAAAAACAAGGAGGGGGAAGGCTTCCCTGATCTTACCATGATCTTTAACCAGAGCTTCCATCTCCTCCTGGACACCTTTATGCCACTCAGTGATGTCCACATGCAGGGAGTAGTCACAGCAGGATTTGCTGTCTGCCCACTCTCGCCACTGGTCGAACGCCGTCAGCAAACTGGTCCCAGGCTCGGGAACCACATGGTCAACTGGGAATGACAACCAAAACACTGGTAAATGGCTGATGCAGGAGCTTTCCTGGGTACCCAGGACAGCAAGCACAGCCGTGCAGAGGCTGCTGCAAAATCAAGGCACCCTCTTTCCCCTTAAAATATTTCTAATTAGAAATTTCTCAGTGGTTTCTACAGAAACAGCCAGGGAAGCAGCCAGGGAAGTCGATTATGGAGCAGCAGCTGAAGGAAAATGAGTTGTTACTATAACCTGTTTATTACAACTGTTGGTGCTACACATCCCAACCAGGAGCACCTACCAGAGGACTGGAGGAAGCAGGACCAACAATTTGTGGTTGGAGAGATCTCTCTGACACTGAGAAGGTCCTACTGCCTCTGGCACCTGCTCAGTTTGATCCTCACACCGAATCCAGCAGCAACTGGATTCACAGGCAACTGCAACTGCAGGACAGCCTCAAAGGGTGACACAAGGGACCTGGATCTGAAGGTACAGTGCTCCTGGTTTTTATTTGAGCACATGGAGTCTCTGAGATCTTCAAAAGACACAGTGAAATAGAAGAAGCAAGTCAGCATCTCCAGTGCTGAATTGTGAGAGTAGGAAAAGCCTGTGGGATTTCAGGGGTCACAAACTGGGCAGGCACTGCTGGGGAGGAGGAGAGGACCTAGCTTGATTCTACATTAAAACACACAGAAAAAGCAGAAATTGCTTCAATTATCAGCAGTGAAATCCCAGCAGTTTATTTTTAACTTTACGGTGAGGATCAGGTCTGCTCTAAATCACAGCTGGGATGAGAGACAGAGCCCATGGGTCCCGCTCACCCTCAGGGCAGAACAAAGCTTTGCTTCACCCCCATGCAGACACAGCAGCCAAGATTTATAAATGGTTTTGCACTGCCTAAAGAACCAGATTCACACTGGGAAAGCCAGCCCAGCTCTCCTGAACAGACATGAGCCTCAGCCACCCGAGTCAGCAGAGACATCTCAGCTGCCTGAGCTGTGCACACACTGCAGAAAGCCAAGAGCTCACCCAAAACAACCATCCCTGCTGCAAAACTCTGCCCACCCTCTCCCCTTTGCAAAGGGAGACAGCTTAGAATATTTGTGCTTTTCCAAAAGGCTTTTCCCCTGGAAGCATCACACCAAGGGAAGGATATGACATCCTTACAGCCTCGGGAGTGCAGCTGCAGCTTTGATCAGCTCGGAGCCCCAGGAGTGGCTGGTAGTCTCTGTCTCTGCTCCCTCCCTGCCCATCACAGAAATCCATGCTAGGAGTGAAAACTTGGAAATTTGCCTCCTGTCTGGCACCACATCAAGGATGTGCTTTTCACCACCATTGGGAAAAGCAGACCAAATATAACCAGACAATAAACTGACCTGTTTTGTTAAAAAATCATCCCATTTCTGTTCCATGATCTGCTTCTCCCTAGTGGTCAGAAACCTTCCGCTAACTTCCAGCCTGAATTGCTTCTTGGCCAGTACAGAGCCCCTGTCGCTCTGCCAAAGTTAATCTTTAGCTTAAGTAGAATGAACAACAAGGAGAAAAATAGCATTCCCTTTGCTTTTCCAATGGGACATGGAGAAAGCCCACATTTACACAAATGGCTAATTAAAAAGCCAAAAAAAAGCCCATTTAATCTCTAACACATCACAGGAATAAATCCATCTCCACTCAAGACTAAAGGTGCCCTCAGAGCTCTGTCAGCCCCAAGATGATGGATGGCTTGTGGGCACTGGGAAATCCCCCTGAGGGCTCCAAGGGGTTAACACGGAGTCCTCAGAGCCCAGCACTGAGCCCCTGGGAATGGCTCTGGAGCCCCCAGGAATGGCTTTATCACCAGCTCACTTCATGCACTGCCCAAGGATGACTAAGGGGAGTTTGTGGGGGCAGTGGGATGAGGGTAAGGGAGCTCTATCAGCTCTCTGACAAAGCCAAACCACAGCTGGCTGCAAGAAGGGTCAGGGATGGAGGCGGTGGTGCAAAATGTGCAGGGAAGCCAACTCCAGGGGTTGGGAATATCTCCTGTGGCAGCTCCCCTGAGCTCCCTGAGAGCCAAATCACCCTCCAGCCCCCTCAAAACACAGCACACTTTCTCTCCACAGCAGCTCTGCCAGGCAAACACCAGCGAAGTACCTCTTCCCCACATCCACATGAAGAACTCAGCAGGAAGGCAGCCTGAGTGTGCGAGGTAAGCAACAGCCTTCACATCCTGCAACTGAACTGGTCCAAAGAGAAAGGACCCAGCAGAGCACACCAAGGGATAGTCACAGTGACAGGGACATCCCTGGAGAGGGGCCCAAGAGCTGGGGTCCTGTACCTGCCCCTGGGGCAGGATGGAAGCTGTGCAGGCAGCAGGAGCAGTGCATGCTGCACAAAAGGCGCCGAGAAGGTAGGTGTAATCCCAAATCCTGGTCTGGAGGCAATTCAGACACAAATGGCAAAGTCTCCTTGATTCTTCCATCCTCTGTACAATGGGAGGGGCCAAACACACTGCAAGATCATGGCCTACATCCCTTCATGCAAGGGTGGGGTTTTGGGGGGACTAAATAAGTAAAAATGAGCCCAGATCCAGGAAAGGAGAGGAGTCAAGGCTGACTCTTCATCTGCTCTTAAAAGGACTGAGCTCTGGAACTGCTCCTGCCTGCTGGCATGGCCAGGAATCACCCACATGCAGCTCACAGAAGCTTCTTCCAGCCCTCAGGCACAGCTCAAGAGCTCAGAGTAAAACAGAAATCTTTCTCTTTCAGGTCCCTTTCAGCAGCACATGCAGCTGATGGAGGCTCCATCCCACCTCATTCCCACAGCCCCAGGCTCCCAGGATTATCCCTGGGGATGATCTGCCCCAGGACCACAGACACAAGGGCTGACCCACCCCAGCTCACAGCAAATCCCTCCATGGAGAATTCCCAGGAGGCTTCCCATGGGAAAAGCAGTGCTGTGCTGACCCCACAGAGCTCCTTCTCCCTGGGGATCCCATCCCACTGCCCCATCTTTCCTTCCATCACAGCAGGAACCAGGAATGTTCAATCCCTGGGGTGGCCCCACGCCTGCAGGGCACACTCAGGACAAACTGTTGTGACACAGGCTGTTGTCACCCCTTTATTCCCTCCACCACCACAGCCTTGATCTGGTCATGCTCCCCAGCCCAGATGTTTTCTTCCTGTTGTTAATTTTTTTTTTTGCTGTGCAAATGAATTCAGCTGCTTGAGGTCTGAGAAGGAAGTTGCCAGCTCATTTTTAAACTCAAAGCTTGTTCCAGAAACAGAAAAAAAAAACGGAGAGGAAAAAAAAAACAGAAAAGGAAAAGATAATTTAAGAATCACTTCATTAGTGACGAAATCTTCAAAGGAGGAATTAAAGAGTTAGTGGGCCTTGTAGTGGCTCCCTGAATCTGAGTGAAATTCAGGCCAAATCCTAATGTTTCTCTTTATTTAACACACTCTCAGCAAGGCACAGGGCAAAGCCAAGCTCAGGGTTACAGTGGTTTCTCAGCTATGAGCAGAAAACATTCTGTAGATTTATCTTTTAACCTTCTGAGCTGCAGAACCCAAAATGCAGCAGCCCAGGGCTGAGAGCAAACAAGGCTGTTGCACCAGCAAAGGAACTTCTTAAAAACAACTGTAAGAAAAACTATTCTATACATTACAAAGAATCTAGTTTTTTCCCTTGTTAAAACGCTGGAAGGATTCCAAAAAGCCTAGACAGTCTATCTTTCTCCCAGACAACCCAAGCACTCACCTCCCTCTGAGGGCAGTGGGATTTGAGCACCTGCGGACCCACATGCTCCAGCCCTAATCACCCAGACTCTTAATTACCCTTCCCATGCCTGGTTTGGCTCTCCTGTCATTACACACGGCTTACAAGGTGCATCTGCT
This sequence comes from Corvus kubaryi, assembly GCF_017639235.1. Taxonomy (NCBI): domain Eukaryota; kingdom Metazoa; phylum Chordata; class Aves; order Passeriformes; family Corvidae; genus Corvus; species Corvus kubaryi. The sequence goes on from NW_024581080.1 coordinate 881,656, forward strand.
CCTGCTTCCTGCTGTTCCAGCTGCCACCCACCACCAGCCAGGGCTGTTTTCCTGCTTGCCTGGCTCAGCTCAGGATTCCTCGCTCCTCCTCGGCGAGATTAATCGGCTCAGGATTAAAGGCACACAACGAGCTGAAGTGAGACAGCAACACTGGGTGATCCATGTGGCTCTCCTGCACCAGAGCTGGCATCCAGCCACGCTGGAATATTCTGTATCTCATGAGCCAAACTGGTTGGATGGTGGTGGGAAGAGATTTGAGTGTGAAATGGAAGCGGAAGGCAAAGACTTAGGGGAATGGATGAAATGTTCCAAGGACGGGGAAAATAAAGCAGTGCTGTTTTAACGTTAAGTATGGAAAAATCTACACAGGGTAGAAGTGCTGGCAGCACTTTAGACTGCTAGCATCACCAATTATTAACACGTTCTTATCATATATTAACGTAAAACCTGTACTAAAATCAGATCCCAGCACAATCCCATACACACACAAGTAATTTTGAAGCTCAGATCATTCCTACTGCTTTTTTACACAATTCACAGAATCATGGAATACCCTGAGCTGGAAGGGACCCACACAGATCAAGTCCAACCACAAAGGGCAGCCTAAAAGCTGAACCACAGTTAAGGCTGGCCTAAAACATCTCCTTGTCTTCATCAGAAGGCTGGGGAATTACCCAACAGCCTGCAAGATGCTCCGAGACCAGAGCCAGAAAAAAACCCATATAATCTCTTTCTAACACTTGGAATCTCTCTCAAATTAAAAAAATTAAAAAAAAAAAAAAAAGCAGATGAAGAGCAATGCCTTTATATTTTTGACCCCTTGCTAAGATCCAGAGAAATTATTGCTTCAGAGGGAACGCTGGATCCAGCTCTTTGCCTCTCCTTGAAAACAAAGCTCTGCTTTTGGGATGGATGTGCTCATAGGTGGGGGTTAACGGGTTTTATAGCTTCCTGGCATTGTGGCATGCACTTTTTTTTTTCTTTTTTGCATCCTGCCTCAGCTGAGCAGGCCTTGGCTTGCAAACAACCCCTTCGTGGAGCTTCTATTAATAGCCCTTGCTTCCAGCTTTCCCCTGGAAAGGATTTTTTTCAACTGCTTTAATTAAGTGTCATCCAAAGTGTGCATGAAAATTTTTTTGGGGCTTCAGCTAATGAATGCCACTACCAGGAAGGAGAAAAACTGTTTGAAATGGACAATATAAACATGAATTAGGGTCAGATGATACAAAAATTGTGTATGTAATAAAACCCATGTATTCAGGGTTCCAGTTGCTATTATAAACTGCAGTTTTACACATTATTTCCTGCTCCTACCAGCATTAAATGTGCCTATTGTTTAAGAGGAGTTTATAAGGTGAAAAGCCTTAACATTTAAGCTTAACTGTTAGCAGGCAGATCTCCCCTACCCAAAACTTTAAATAGCAGCTTGATCACTATAAACACATCTGCCTGTTTAATACTACTTAATCCCCACAGCAACTGCATGTGATGAAATCTGGTGAATTTATTGAGTTGTACATTCTGTCACAAGCCATTTATTGAGAGGTTGTAATTAAATTCAGCCCTGGTAACTGCACAGCTCCCTGCTTAGAAGTCTGGAGTTGTCAGGCTGTGCTGCAGGAATATTCTCCTAGCACTGGTGTGAACTGGGAGTAATTCTGTGAAAGCAAGAGGAATAAAATCAATCTTCGTGAACTGAAAGTCAGGCCCTCAACTGACCCACAGAAGATTATCCCATAATCACAGACCTTATTTGATCCAGTGGCTTCAAATTCTCAACTGGTGAAATATCACAATCCCTTCTATCTTTATGTATCATAACCCTTTTATGTGTCAAGGAATTGAGCTACCAAAAGCTGCCTCATCCAGTAACAAAGCTATTCCAAAGTCAAACCTTTCAGCAGCAAAAATTCTGATTTAAGTATTAAACCCCAATTTCCAGCTCAGCAGCCCTGCACCCATCCAGGCTAAAGAGACCTCAGCCCTTCTCTGAGCTCAAAATCCCAAATCAAGTCATCCAGAACGGCCTTACACCTCCTATCTTCTGATTCCATCCCAATTCTTCCTCTAAACCACACTCTGCACGGGTTTGATCTGGGAAAAGGAAAGACAGTGACAAAATTGCTTTGAAGGGAACTGCTCCATGGATCTGATGCACCTCAGCTGATGAGATATCAAATGAAGGATTTTCTTCACATCCTGGCTCTGGCAACCAGATTTTAGCTCTGTCTATTTGTGTGGATTTATTCCCACAGTATTTTATTCTTGTTTCCCCCCCAAGAAAAGACACCGGAATAAAGAGATTATTCTGAAGAGTTACAGCCCTGCACAGAACAGCATTTATGGTGCTAATACAGCTACCCAAGGACTGTTCTCCTGTACATGCCTGCCAAACTCCTAGAAAAGGCAGTCTAAATGACATCACATGTTGTTTTCTGTCAGTTCAGATCCAGTTTATGAGACCTGATGCAGAGAAATCAGAAGCTGGACCAGGCTCAGAAGAATCAGACACATCCATGCTCCACTGATTACATTTTCAGACTGCAACATTCTCTTATTCCCTCACTGATGTTATACAGATATTTCTCTTGTCCTTTTGGCTGATTACATCCAAAATACAATTAACAATTTGAGGCCAGCTGGACCCAAACATAAAGAATTCAACAATAATTAATAACCTTCCCCTGCAGCTGGAATGGCAGCATATTAAGGTCAGATCAAAAAAAAAGGCTCCATCTCTTCCCAGTACAGGTTTATTGTGCATTTTTTGTATCTCAGGAGGTCACCATGGCAGAGGGGGGGGGGAACCAAGTTCAAAAGAGACATTTAAGTGGTTCCAAGATTTATTCTTTCTTTTAGGCATTACTCCACACTTGAAGGCCATGACAAGAGCACACAGGACTTCAAAGGCTTCCATATGAATTGGTCTGTAAACCTTGAGGGACTGGGATGGAGAAAAACCTCGGTTTGTAGCCATGGATTTCAAGTCAAGACAAAACACAGGAATTAACAACACATCCAAGGGGCAAGAGCTGGATCAGACACAGGAGGACAAAAGATCACTTGCCGTGAGCCAGCTCTGTCCCTCTCAGGTCACTGGAGATGTGTCCTGCCCCTCAGGCTTTTTCCACTCACTGGGAAGCTGGAACAGTTCTGGATTTGCATTGTTATCACCAAGTTTCGGCTCCTCGCTTCAATTTCATGGCCTGGACTTGTCTCAGGAGTGTTGCACATAAAGAGGAATGTGACTGCAGAATGCCAGTTTTTACAATGGAAATTCGTGATGGTTTTGAGAGGGCTTTGTGTGTTTGGGATTAGAAAAGTTGGGTTTTCTCCCCCTGCAAAAATAAAACTAAATATGAAGACCTCTGATTCTATACAAGCACTTTTTATTACTACAGCTTGTGAGAGAAATGGGGAAAAGAAAAACCCTGTATCTGTCAAATAAACATCTCCCATGGCTGGATGAGGAGCAGACACTTCCTCTCCTCATGTCTGTGACAAGGTGACATCATGTTCTGAGGAAGAAGTTTGTCACCCATCACCACCAAACCACTGCCACTTCTGCTACGACACCGCGAGTCCCCATCCTGTTCCCACTCAAACCACTGACAACTGTCACACACAGCTGCAGGCATGGAAGTGAGGGCTGACTCAGACCTAAACATTCTCGTGTTTATAGAGAAAATGTGCTGGGCTGTGGCGTGGAGGGGCAGCAGAACCTGTTTTCTACCAAAGGACAAAGATAAGAACCTGTTTTCTACCAAAGGACAGGGCTTGGAACAACCTGGAATAGTGGAAGGTGCCCTGCCCATGGCAGGGGGTGGAACAAGATGATCTTTTAGGTCCCTTCCAACCCAAACCATTCTGATTCTCTAAGAAAAGCACTTAAAAGCAGCTCTTCAAACATAAGAATAAGGTAAGATAATTCAAACAGCAATTTCCTGACCGCACCTGCCCATCTGCAGGTGTCCTCTCCACTTCGTGGCACTGATACTGCCTGCAAATTAGCTCTTGTGCTTGCTGAAACCATTAACCTGTAGGAGGTCCTAACTAGATTATCCCCAGTTTAAACAGAGACTCCTATGGCATGTTCCCCAGCTGCTGAACTTCCTCCTCCAGCTTTGAGCCAGCCCAGCCTGGCCTCACAAGCTGTCTGGTGTCTTCCTATATCTGTGAACAATCCAAGGTTTGGGGCACAAAGCACCACTCCTGGGCTCACCCAAAGAGAGACACCCAGCCTGTGGCAAACTGGTTTGGGAAACTCCTACACACGAGATCTGACTTTTGTTTTTTCCATGCACCCAGTTTTTAGGGGCAACTGTTGCTTTCTACACCTCAGCTTAATTTCCTGTCTCAAACATGGTATTAGAAGGAAACTCTTTACTATAAGGGTGGGGAGGCCCTGGCACAAGGACAGGCTGGACAGGGCTTGGAGCAACCTGGGATAGTGGGAGCTGTCCCTGCCCATGGCAGGGGGTGGCACTGGATGGGGTTTAAGGTCCCTTCCAACCCAAATCATTCTGGGATTCCAGGAACAGCTGGAATTGCCCCTGGATCTGAGCAGGATGGCTCAGTGGGAGTTGTTCCATACAGTTGCCACCCTTCCCTTTATTATAGAGTGCTTGTATGGCAGAAGGACTGACTGGTTCAGAGACCTGAACTCTGGTCCTGGTTCCATGGCCTTATTCTACTTCTAAGAACACCCTGCACATCTACATTTTTCTCAGCTGTGCTATGAAGACTTTCCAAAACTTCTTCCATTCACGGTGGGAAAAAAGCCCCTGCCCATCAGGCTGAAAAGTCCTTTGTAAAGCCCATCAGTAGCTGAACTCTTCTCTTGGGACACTGATACTAATCCCGAGAAATCTAATCTGAAGTAAAGAAAAGCCTGCTGGGAAGTATCATTAACTGACACCCACTCCAGAAAGAGAGATTTTTTTAAGCAATATCGGGATATTGGAACAGAGATCCTGTAACACAGCCCCTGGCTGCTGAACTGGCCCTGCCTGGCTTTTCAAGGAGTCTGGAATCTTGCCAGTCCCATGAAGAACCCCAGTTTGGGAGCACAAACCCCTCAGTGTGCTGTAGCTTGGGAGCTTCCCCCCTTCTCTGCACCAACTCAGTGCCGTGCCATAATTTGGGAGGGTTCTCCAGGAACTCCTTCCCAGCTCCTGCTGCCTGGAGGCTGCACCAGGGAACTTCATTCATATGTAAAACACCACCAGCGAGTCCCCCAGATTCCAAAAATATCCACGCTGCACATATGTAGCTGCTTCTAGGGACAAAAGCAATCTGGTGCAAACACACCCAGAGAAGTGGCCGAAAAGGAAGCTTCCAGAAGCTGAGCCCTTTCTGGTGGGCTCTGAAAACCAACCAAAGCATTTCCCAGTTAATATTCGTATGTGAAGTCAAAAAGTTCCTTCTGATACTTAAAATAGGAAGCCAAAAGCACTTTCCTCAGGATCTGCAGATGACAAGTGGGAGGGACAGGGATTATCTCCTTGCTTCGTGTTGCCCACATCAGCTTCTCAGACAGCTCTTCATAAAAATAATCACTTTTTACTTATGATATGAGGCTCTAGGTGAGCTTAATTAATTTGAATTAAAGCCATAACCCCTCAGCAACAAAGCCACCTCCCATTATGGACAGCCAGCAACCAGCACGGAGAAATGGAATGACATTCCCATTGTTGCAAAGGCGGTACCAACACCAACTGCAGTGAACCAAGGGGGGAAAAAGAGTTCTCCCAGAAGCCTTAACTCCTAAATGTCCACCCCTGCGTTCCCTGCAAATGCACAGGGCTTCCATGGGAGTGAGGGCTGTGAAAAGATGCAAGCACAGCCCCAAGCTGGTAACAACTGGCAGCTCCTGAGTGTGACAGAAGTGTGCCAGACAGGAGGAGCTCATTTGTATTCCTCAAACATTTCTCCCTCTCACCAGAAAGATTAAAAAAAAAAAAAAATCTGGTTTCTAAGAAACAGATGGGATCTATGAGCTCTGAAGGCACAGGGGCTGAAGGAAAGAGGGAAAAGAGGCTCTGCTGATCGAAGACATCAAATCCCATTCCACAGACAGCACTCCAAATCCATCCCAACTGGGGAATCCTGCAGTTGGTTTCAGCCTTTGCTTCTTTCAGGCTCCACTTGCATTCCTCCCATGGCACACAGAGCTAATTCCCAACGTGGAGAGCTGAAAGGTCCTGCCTGACCAGGGCATTTTCTGCTGAGTCAAGCTCACAGGAAGGCAAAAGCAGCCAAGGGGTTGAACACTGGTAGGGAGACAAAAATTCCCTGCTCAGAAAAACAGGCAGAGAAAAGAGCTGGAGGCACTATTTTCTGCTGCTTCTTTGAAGACCTTGTCAAGGCTTGAAGGTGATTAATATACTTTATCTAGCAAGGTTTAACACACATGCCCTGAAAACCTATCACAGGCAGCTAATGATGTTATATGAAGGGAGGTGAATAATTTAGTTTTAAAGATTTTTTTTTCCATCCACAGCAGACCTGGAGGAGCCAGTTTTTACAACTGCACCCTTGAAAACATCATGTACATTTTCCACTGATGTAAGTGGCTGGGTGAGACACAGCACATCAGAGAGATCCACTGGCTCTTTACTTCTCTTTTGTGTCATCTCTAAGGTCTGGAACTTGGGGATGGGAGCACTGGACACAGAAAGCAAGAATTTGGGGATTTTGGGGACTTTTAACAAGGGCATGTAGTCATAGGACAAGGGAGGTAGCCTTAAGCTGAAGGAAGGCAGGTTTAAATGAGATATTAGGAAGAAATTCTTTATTATAAGGGTGGTGAGGCCCTGGCTCGGGTTCCCCATCCCTGGAAGTGTTTAAGGACAGGCTGGACAGGGCTTGGAACAACCTGGGATAGTGGAAGGCGCCCTGCCCATGGCAGAGGTTGGAACAAGATGATCTTTAAGGTCCCTTCCAACCCAAACCATTCTGATTCTCTAAGAAAAGCACTTAAAAGCAGCTCTTCAAACAAAAGAACTCTTCCCCACACAGTGGGAAAGCAGCACCGCTGAGCCCCAGCATTAAACAGAGTAAGAGGCATTAAGTGCTATTGCATCAACAGACAACATGGGTTAATGTCTCCTGAAATAAATCCCGCTTTTTCGACACACGGAAAAATATAGGTCAGCCACATCTGCACTGTCAGATCTGCTGCCACTCCAGCACTCGTGTGTTCAGAACTAAACCAGGCTCCAGCATGTGTGGAATTGCCTCCATCCCCTCCTTCCTGCACAGGGAGGGGCTGGAGCAGAATGGGGCAAAACAGAGAAAGGGACCCCTCGCCTGCTCTTTAAAAAATCCGTGCTGCCAAGAGGCAGAAGGATGGCAGAGGAGGCAGAAGGATGGCAGAGGAACAAGGGGCAGGATCCCCAGCAGCTCTGGGGAAGGAAAAGGTGGGAAAATCGAGAAAAATCTCCTGATTGACTCAAAAACAAGCCAGGCTGGACTGCAGAGGTTTCACAGGGCTCCAGCCCAACACCAGGGCCAGTGATTTCACCTTTCAGCACTGAGGCAGGACGATGGCCCAGCTGAGTATGTGACAGCCAGGGTTAAACACCTCACCACCCCACAGACCTCCTGCATCACCCCAGGCACAGCCACCCAGCTCCCGAGTCCTTGTGTGCTCCTCACAGGGCCCTGCTCCTCACAGGAGCCTGTTCTCCCAGCACAGAGAGGTGGCAAACAATAGCTGCAGCCCAAAGGGTCAAAAACCCCCCTCAGAACACACAGAAACACACAACACTTCTGAGGTCTGCACAGCTGTTTCCTCCTGTGCTCTCTGGCAAGGGACATCAAGGGCTTGGCAGATCCCTGTGAGCCCCTGCTGGAATCCCCAGCAGAACAATGGGGGATCCCATCCAGCACTGCTGGGATGCTGGGAGCAGAGCAAGCCCCAGGACACAGGCTGCACAACCCGCTGCAGGCAGAGCCTAATGGACTTAGAGGGGTTTAAAAGCTCGGGAAGAGGAGCTCACACCAGGGAACTGCCCAGCTCTGCTTACGGCCCCACTTTCTCATTAAGGATTTTAAGCCTGCCCTGAATGAAAGGCACAAACACAGCAGCAGGAAGCTGGAAGCTGGTGAAGCAAAGAGATTTAGAGTGAATCAGGGCCAAGGCTGGTTTTGGGGGTGTAAAAAGGACCAAAGGAAGCTGGGGAGAGGAGGGACAGGGCAGGAGGGACTCTGCACTCCTACGTGGTGATGCCACTATTCCAGTCACAGAGAGCCAGGATTCCCACCCAGAGAAATCCCCAATAATCTGTGGACATTCTCACTGCGTTTCTAGAGAATTAAACACTTCTTTGGGGCAGAAGAACCACTGCCAGAAAGAGAAACAAGCTCCAGAGCCAGGGCAGCCTGTCTGCAGGGCTGGTCCCAGCACACAGTTCCTCTTTCATCTCTGGGTGCAAAGAGAAACAAAACGGGCTGGTTCCTGTGGAACAATGCAGTGCTGTGTACAGCACTGGGACTTGGGGAGACACTGCAGCTCTGTGGTCGCTGCTCTTGGATGCAAAACACTTGGTTTTATAATTCCAGCTCAGCCACAAGTCCCTGCCTGATCACTGCTGTCACCTCCTTCTGTCTCTGCTTCCCTCCTCCTCCTTTCATCATTTACACTCTAGACCAGCACAGGACTAACCCTGATAATATAAAATAAATGCACCCAGTCAGGTAGAATATGATCTAATCTCCACTGGTGGGTTTTAATACCACCCCACACCCTCACCTTGTCTAAAGCCCACTTTAAGCTGAGACTATCAGAGACTCTGATCTCCTTTGGGGCAGCTCCATTCTCTGTCACACTCAGATCAAAACCCAAGAGGAAAGGAAACATTTCTGACTGGAAACATCTCCTTCCAGCAAGGAGGTGATATTCAGGATGACCTGGGAGACCTGGTGTCACCTCACTGTGAGTTTGATTGTGGCTGGGCAGCTCAAATCCCTGCCATGCTGCCCATGGGAGCTCTTTAATAGCAGGGTCAGGAATTAGGGAGCCAACAGCAGCCCATGTGAAGCTCCCCTTCATCTCCTGAACCTCCCAAGATACACAGGCTTCCCTCCCCAGCCTTCCCTCCCCATGTCATTAGGATAACTGCTGCTCGAGTTCAAAAGGCTGCTGGCTTCCAAGCCACCAGGCCAGAAAAAGCTATAATTTCTCTCACTGTAATTTCTCTCTTTGATTACAACAGTGGTTGACTGAGTCAACAGAGGCAATGTCAGCCAGAGATTTCACCCAAGGACAGCAGATACCAGGGAAGAAGCAGAGTCTGGGAGGAGGGGCTCAAATGTGTGCGGAAGCAGGCCTGGATGGATGAAGTTCTCACTGGGACATTAAACAGGCTCGGGGATCAGAGAGCCAGTAAATACACAGAGCTTAACTTCTTCAACCCTCCTGCAGGGCTGGCAGCAGAGAGAGGCAATCCTGCCCCTGCTCACATCAGGGGGAGTTTTTCCACTGAGTTTGATGGGGATTTCACTCATCACAGTTAATCAGCAACCAAACCATCACCAGGCTCCGAGAGGCCACTCTGTTCCTAGCAGGGATTCTTCCCCCTCTAACAGCTCCACGGACTGGGCTATATCCTGGGGTATTAACCTAGCTCAAGTTGGGAAAAATAGGGTGTCTTGTGCAGGCATTGGACTTTGATGATCCTTGGGGGTCCCTTCCAACTCAGGATATTCTGTGATTCTATGAAAAACGCCATTTTTAGCTCACCAAAATTTTAGCCTCTTGTAAAGGGCAACTTCAGACAGTGCCCTTTTCCAAAACTCTGGGAGGACTGTTCTCTTTGCATGGAATACAGGGGAGTTTAGGGAAGTGACCAGAAGAGGTTGGAGCACATCTAATACTCCTCTCTCCTTCAAAATTCTCTGTAGAGTGTTCTGGAATTCTCCTTTCAACTTAATGCCCAAACACTGCATTCTGACATTTCAAAAGGGCGAGAATCCAAGTTTTTTTCCTGGAGCAACGTTATCCTAAAACCCACAGGGAGGGCTGTTCAGCTGACATACCCACACCAACACTGCTTTACGGTGGGGACAGAGAAAAGGACCATGCAAATTGTCACTGCAGAAAAACAAAGATATCACAGTATGTAATTTCAGGCAAAACCAACTCTGTTTGTTCCTCTGCTAGCAAAGTCAGCTGGAGCCTTTGGCACTGCAGAAGGGAGAGACAGAAGGATCATAGCTGGAATTCCTGCTCAGATGGCCTCAGGGGAGCCAGCAGAAAAATAAATCAGCCCTAACTCCTGAGTGGAGCAACCTAAGGAGGGCTCAGGAAAGCAAGCGACAGAGAGACAAAAGAGCAGGTTTGGACCATTACCCCCAGCTCCTTTTTCCTGATGGGCTGGGAAGCCCTGGAATGGAGCTACATCTGTTTCCCACCAGGATAAATCTCCCCTGGTGCCACAAAAACCCCACAACTGCTCCATTTGACAGCGGGACCCATCTGATTCCCCCCCTGTGATGCTGCAGGGATGAATTCAGAGGGGAGCAAGCAAATGAGGACAGGGCTTGGAAACAGTAGGTTACATGCCTGTGCTTCCCTTGGATGTGTCTGCCATGAGAATTAAAGGAGCAACATTGAATTTGATCTGAGCTGAAAATGAGGTTCACCAAAGCAGATCCTCCAGGTGAATTCCTGGCACTGCAGGTCGATGCCAAAACTCACCAAAGCCAGAATTTCACCCACAATTTTTATAAACCAACCATCAGGGGAAACGTATCCAAGGTTCTTGCTTCGATTTCACTGAAAACTGTGTGTAAAACAAGTATTTCCCTACAACAATTGTAAAGTAAACAGCCTTAAAATGCCCTCCTGCACAAAAATGTGAAACAAATTGAAGCATGAAGCTGAGGAAGCTGTTTTGTGTGCCCAAAGTGAGGGTTATGCACAAAGCAGAGAAACAGATGGAGTAAAGGTATTTGTAAATAAACCACACAACGTTTGCTTAAAGCACTAATGAGGAAATTGGGTGGTTTTTTTCCACAAATCTCACATCCAAAAAGAAGTGCTTTTTCCTAAAAAAGACTGAAGAACAAAGACATACAAGTCCACAGGAGGAGCAGACTGAAAAATCCCAGCATTTAAAATACACAATGAGATAAGAGTGTCATTTTCAGGCTGCAATTTGTGATACCATTAAACCAGTTCACTAAATATTGCCCCATTTATCGTAAGAAAAAAAAATGCTGCTATCCACCACAACTCCCACCTGCTGTGGGGAAGCCCAAGGGCCACCCACCAAGAGAGTGCTCACCAGGGCTTCACTGTGGAAAAACTTTTGCAAATGCTATAATTTTGCTCAGAGGAACAGCTGAGCTGACACAGGGCAGAGGCTCCAAAGCTTTGAAGTCTACTCTGGATCATTCATCCTGCTTTCCACTGCTCCAGTTGCAGATTCCCACCCAATCAGAAATGTCTCTCCATCACCCAATTAGTCCTTGCTGCAGTCACAGGAAGATTTTTTTTGTTGTTCAGAGATGATTTTGTATTTTGGTGTCTTAATCTGAGATACTTAGGATGGTCAAGTCTAATCACCAGCCTCCTCTGAATTGGTTGCCCATGGTCATAATCCAAATTATGCTCATTTTCACAGCTGTAAAAGGAGAAACTGTAAAATGGGGGATTCTCCTCCCACCTCCCTAACTCAGAAAAGTGGTATCTCACCATTAGTGAGATATTCAGGTACTACAGCCATGAAGGCAATAAATATTTACACACATAAAGCATTTCTGAAACAGGAGGCTCTGCAGAGGTAAAATTAGGCAACCAAAGTAAAGGGCTACTCCAGAAAAAATTTTGCCAAAGCAATTTCTGCTTTCAAGAAGTGCCACTGAGGGGAATAGTGCTGCTGGAAGGTCACATGCAGATGACAGAGAATGTTATTTTGATCTAATTCGACTTAACAAGGAAGAACAAAACAATAATTTGTGTGAACCAGGTGTACTCCTGATGAAGGAACAACCAACAAAACGAAGTCAACGAACTGAGGCTGAAAATAAAAAACCATTTCAGTGCTATTGATTCAAAGTGACAGCAAAGATTTGAAGGAGAAGTGGGTATTAGTGTGCACAAAGGCACCATCCACAGCCACATCCCCTGTGTGTGTGAGCTTATCTTCAGCCACAAACCTCACAGCCTGAAGTGATAACGTTATGAAAAGTAATTTCCCAGGTAATTTTGTTTCTTTGAAGCATCAGACCAAGACATAACCTCCAGCCTCCTGTCAATCAATCCAAGTCCACCCACCAGGCCAGGGATCAAGGACTGCTCACAACCAAGCTCTGGGAGATGAGGATGTTCCAGTCCGTGCGGAGCTTGGTTTGAACTGAGGAGAGTTAAGCTGGTTCCTGGCTGTGCCTAAGATCTCTTTATATCCATGAACTGGACAATAGACACTAATACCTGTTCTGAACCAGATTCTTTTATTCCTCTGTGCCTGAACTCCCCTCCTGTGGAATGGCAGCACCTCAGAGTACATGAAAGACTGCGAGACGCTCAGATTTTGGATCATTTCACACCTTTATCCCTCATTCCCACATGCAGCAACAGAGCCTGGGACACCGTGGTAGAGTTTTACACCTGATCAGCTGCTCTGCAACAGAAGGGTTTGGTTTTTTTTCCTCTGGCTCAAACAAGGTTACCAACAATGACTTGCTTGTGGAGTTTTAAGATCCAGTGGCTAACACAAGGAGGGACAGATAGCCTGGAAGCCATTCCTGAGGTGTTTTAGAGGCAGAAGGGAACACCAGGAAGGGAACAACAGTCAGTCAGTCTGTCTGTTTTATTTTGAAGTATTTTCACTTTCCAATTCCTCTCTTTCTCCAGAGGAGGAGATGAGTACAAACAGAGCTACGTTAACAAAAATCCTGGTGCTAAAGCTGAAGTGGGCATGTGCAGATCCTGAAATAAGTGGCCCAGTTTTCAAAGACACACAGAACACTGGCATCAGGCTTCTGGGTGTGAGAAATACAATGGACATCTTTCCACAGACAAGGGACCAAAGCACAGGAATGTGGGGGATCTGCTCCTCACTCTGGAGCCAGAGGTCACAGTAACACTGGTTCCAGCACAAGCAGACCCAAAAACCTGCTGAAGTCACATCACCAGCAAGGGAAGACAAGTGAAACGAGTGACAACTGCAAGATGGGGAAATCCTGGGGTCCTGCTTTTCCACCCTTATTCCCACAAGCTTTCCCCAGCAACCTGGCCAGACATCACCCACTGGTCCAGAACAAGGTGACTCCCACAGCTCCTGTTCTTATCGGGGAAATAGAAAAGCCCAGCTTTGCTGGAAGAGGAAAGCAGGCACTTACTGATCATGGTGGTGCCGCCAGCCAGTGCAGCCTTGGTCCCCTGGAAGAAATCATCAGCAGATGTCATCCCCTGCTCTGGCATCTGGAACCGGGTGTGGACGTCGATCCCGCCAGGAATCACCATCCTGCCATGGGCCTCGATGGTTTTCACTCCCCCTGGCACAATCAGGTTCTCCCCTATTTGCCTGGGGAAAGAGGTTTCAAGGAGCAGGTCAGGCACACCCAGGTGAGCAGCATGTAAACAAACACCCCAGTGCTACTTAGCCTGGCTGCAGTTGTCTTTTTCCATATAATGCAGGGCACAGGATCAGCACACACAGGGCTGAGGGTGTTTCATTCTTCCCCTGGAAGCAGTTGCATAACAGCGAGTGAAGCATGCAATTCCTTCAGGATTTTGGGGCAATATTAAAGGAAGGAAAAGACAAAGCCCCTCCAGAAGGGGCTGTGCAGGTCATGGACGATCACTGCACCAAACACAGCTTTACTGGGGCTTTTTTTAACTGGCAGCTCAACACTTTGATTCAAGCTCTCTAACAGCAATTTCGATGTTACCATTGGTTTGGGAGCACTGAAGAGTTTTTGCTTCTATATTTTCTACCTTCCTCTCATGTGTAAGTATTACAGAATCCCTGCACAAACATAAATTTAAGCAGATATTGGTTACCAAATTCCTGGTGAGACCCTCAGAGGTCTCTCCAGTCCAGCTCTTCACAGACCTATTTTTAGCAGTGCAGTAGTGGATGACACACTGCAATTAATTAGCTGTCTCTGGCTGGCTCCTTTAACTTCTAACCTTGATTAAAAAAGCACATGTGCTGGCTGTTTAGCCAGAACAGGAAAATTCCTTGTTTGTAACCTCCGTCTTGTCCATTTTTTCCTAAGAGTAATTTTCCAAAGAAATCTGTAACACATTTAATGTGCCAGGAACGCATGTTTCAGGCCTGAAAACACAGAAAGAGGTCTGAACCTCTTCCACTACAGGGTCATTTTTAACTTGAAGAAGGAGGGCTGGAGTGATCCTTGCATCACAGACCGAGAGAAGTCAGCACTGCAAGAGACTTCCAGAGGTCACTTAAGTCCAGCCTCCAAGCCTAAAAGAGAATTAACTGTGTTAGGATGCTGAACTCTGGATTCAAAATATCTGAAGTCATAACTCAGTGAAATGTTACAGCACAGATAACTTCAAACACATGTGTCATCTCAGCATGGGGCTGCTCACATGGCTAAAATTAAGTGCATGTAAGTACCTCCTTGGAGCCAGTGAGGTTTCGGCCCAGTTGTTTATTTAATTCAACACCCTGCTTTTAAAGCTCCTTCATTAAACACCACGACAGAGGTGGAAATATTAATTTTTCATTGCAATTTAATAGAGCTCTCTGAGATTAAACTACTCCAGCCAATCTGCAGTGCATTTCCATGCATCCCCAATCCCACCATGAGGCTTCACTTACTTTATCAACCCGTCCTCCATGTAAATGTCTGCATAGAAGGACTGGTCATCATTAACTATTTTACCACCTTTGATCAAAAGACGATCACTCTGCAACAAAAGAAGCACAACACAAGACACAATTATTCAGTGGGAGAGCTGACAGTCTGCAGTGTCACTCCAGAGATGAAAGAGGAGGGAAGGCAACAACCTCTGCATTATTCACCAGCCCACGTCAAAACACAAGTCAACTGCTGCACTTTCAACTGGAAAGATAAAATGTTTTATTTCATCTGGAAGGCCTTTCATCACACTGACGATCAAAAAAAAAATTCAAAAAAAAAAATCAGAACGGGGAAGGAGGTGGGTTCCAGTGGTCTCGTCTGCTCTGGCAGCTTCACTCCTACCTGCAGCCTGCCACCATCATCTGCAGCAGCAGCAGCACTAAGTAACACTTGGAGGGACGTGTTAGATCCACATCTCTTATTTTTTTCTGCCTTGGTTGTATGCAAAATTTCCTATATGCACCCACACACTGGAGTCACTACTTGGCTCAACGTGAGTCAACTGCTGTCAGGAAAATGGCCCAAAAGTCTGTTGCCAGGGGTTACGCAACACAAACAAGCTCCTTTGGTCCAATTTAGTGATGTTTCGATGCAGAGGATCCTTTCCTTGCCTTTTCAGAGCACCACTGCAGAACCAGATGGAAATAAGCATGTATTTAGCAAATTAGGGTTAAGGGAAGGATTTACAAAATGGTTATTAAGATTTCCTGAAATTAGAAGACAGTTTGGCAGGAACAGGAAGGTAATTACAAAAAGGCAGCTATCAGGCAGCATGATTTCATCCCAGCCCAGGTTACAGCTTGCTTCTTCAAGATCTTAGGTCAAAAACAAATGTTGGTTTTCTTTTTTTTGCAATACTCATAAACAAGAGTGAAACCCACTGCAGAGCTGCTGACTGGGAGGACAGTTAAAAGTGGCTGCTACATCCCCCTGGTTCCCTCATCCACACATCACAGATGCATTTTTACAGCAGATGAATATTTAAAGCAAAGCACATACATGCTGTGAGTGTTTGGTTTAAACCACACCTTTGGCCCTCAGACATGCACTTGTACTTACTCTGATTCTTTTTTCCCTCCTCCTAAAAAGGCCTTTGGAAGAGAACAAAGCCATACCAGCACAGCCAAAGGCTGGGGAAACCAAAAGCTGGACTTTTAACTCAGAGGTGCCATGGACTTACAGAAAAAAATATATAAGAACTTATAGAAAAATACATGTAAAACAGTGACAGGGATGCTCAGGGCCCTGGTTTTGAGGTGCCAACTCCACTGGTCAACAAACAGAAGGAACAATCAGGTGTTTTCCCAAATTCCTCATAATAAAGCTGAAGAGTTGGAGTACCCAATTCTCAACTGACACGGCTCTTTTAACACCAAATTCCACGAATTGCATCAGATACTGATTTATACCATAATACCCATCTTTTATATCACTGCTTAGCATCTAGGAGATGTTAAGTCCATCTCCCTCCTCCTTCTCCTTCCTCTTCCTGCTGCAATGGAGAACTCCCCCGGACAACGCCACCGATTTCAAATACAAAGAAACCCCCAAAATTTAAATTTAGGAGCTGCTGCAAATGCCAATAAGCCTGAGTGAATTAACGTGGGGCGTGAAAAACCCACTTGTCTTTCAATGCCAGCCTCTCCAGCAAACTGTCCTACATGTTTACCGTTTCCAGAAACACTGCAGTGTTGATACCCACCTCCAGTGCAGGCTCCTTGTGCCATTAAAAAGGGAAAGCCTGGCCATGGATGTGACCGACAGCCTGAGTCCTAACACACTGGGCATCAATTAGGGAAGAAGAAGGGAAAAAATATACATAAAGTGGCCACAAAAACGCAGCCTGGAGCATTTTAATGATGCTTCTGGCAGTAACCAGGGCTGCTGCTGGGCTCTTGAGAAGGCTCTGAGATCAGGGCGAATCCTCCTGCTCATCTCAACCACCTTGGAGACAAAAGCACACACAGCTCGCATCCCTTCGAGGGCCTGCCACCAAATCTGTGTCTATTCAGCAGCAAAATCAGGGCAGCCACACATCCATTATCCTCCTTCTTCCAGCATTAGCCTCGGTTGATAATTCCAGATTTGCACAACAGCAAATAGGAGCAAAATCTGATTTTTCCTACCCCCTTTGCAGGAGGATTGGGTGCACACAACATAAATCAGAGCGTTCAGCCAGAAGAAAAATGCGTCATGCTACTCCTGGGCCGTGACAGGGATACAGTAGGAACCTCCATCGCCCTTTAAACAGAGGCAGCTTTTTGAACTCCTTACCACTGGACTCTCGGAGCAAAACTGACCCTCCTTCGCAAAGAAAAATAATTTTAAAAAAAAGGATGCTCCATTTATCAATAACCATTTTGCACATCCCCTGAATTCCTTAAGCACCGCAACTGTACAACCCAGCGACTCCTGCCCAAACCCGACACGTCAAAGCCCCGTTTCAGAGCTCCTTTTCCTGCCCCCGAGGATGAAGGGATGGGTGTGTCCGTGGGGATGGTGAGGAGCGGCTGCCAAGGATGAAAAACTCGTGTCAAAAAAAATAAGCAGCTCCAGCAGCCCGTTAGACGGGGATAGCTTACGTAACCAAAAGTTGGTACCCTTGGACCTGCAATATCTGCCCTAAATGGGCTCCCACAACAAGGAGAGCGACGGAGGGGTTTATATAACGGCTCCTTCCCTGCTCCCCCAGGATCGCACCGAAACCTGCGCCTTGCCAAAAGCTTCCTGGCGAAGAAAAGGCGATCCTGGAAAATCCCCAGCGCCAGCCCGGCGGGGACTGGGGTCTCGGGCTTATCCCCCCCGCCCGGAGCCGCCCTTCGCCGGGCTGGGGCGGGCGGGGATGGAGCCCCCGGGCAGGCACCGAGCCCCTCCCAGGCACACAGCGAGGGCTGGGAGAGCCCCCCGGGCACAGCCCGAGGGCAGGGACCCCTCCCCGGGCACAGCCCGAGGGCGCCGAGCCCCCCGCGCGGGGGTCCCCGATGCTCTCCGGGGCCGGGGCTGCGCTGCCGCGGGGCGATGCCGCTGAATCCGCCTCCGGCCGGGGCTCAGCATCTCCCGGCTCTGCCGACCCCGGCCCCCCCGAGCCCCCCCGACGCTGCAGCACAGGAAGCGCCGCATTATCCCTGATCCCATTATCCTGCCCCAGCCCCGCATCGCTCCGGCACACAAAGGGCTCCATCCCCGCGCACCCCTCCCCCTTCCCCGCCGCTGTTTCCCTGCGCTCCACTCACCGTGATCCGCGGAATATTTTTCTTCCCCTGATAAGACATCTTGGGAAATCAACCCCCGATGTATTTATTCAATAATGTTATATATTTTTTAAAGAGAAGCGCGGCGGCTGCTGCACCGCTATTGTCTCCCGCGCAGCAACTGCTCCACGACCTCCCCTCCACCGGTGCGTAGATCAAAAAAAAAAAAAAAAAATTATAATAGAATAAAAATAAATCCCCCGAGGCCAAATCACTGCGATCCCGGGGCAGGGTAGCGGGGGGGAGGGGGGGGGGCGCGGCGCGGCGCGGCGCGGGAGGCGAACCGTGCTCTCCGCAATGGCAGGAACGGGAGAAGCAGCCAGCCCTGCGCGTTTCCCTTTCTTCCCTACGCCTGAAGCCCAGCCCGGCCCAGCCCCGGCAAAGCCCGGCCCAGCCCAGCCCAGCCCGGCCCAGCCCCGAGCGGCGGCGGGGCGGGAGCTGCGCATGCGGCCCCGCCGCCCCCGGGCCCCGCCCTCCCGGCGCGCGGCGCCATTGGCTGAGCGCCCGCGGGGATGCAAATCGGCGGCGGCCTCCGCCCAATGGGAGAGCAGGGGACGCGCCGGAATGCAAATAAGGGGTGGGAGGGGCGCGCGCGCTCCCGGCGGTGAGGCGCGGGAGCGCGGATCGGGAGCACCGGGAGGCACCGGCATAGACAGGGAGAGATACATCGGGACAGACGGACCGGAATACATCGGGACACGCCAGGCACCGCCCACCCGGCCCCCCGCTCCCACCCAACCGCTTCCTGGAGGCCCCGAAGCTGCAGCGTTGGGCGGGGCAGCCGCGGGGCTCTGCGAAATGAGCACACCCCGTTTTATTCCCCGCCGGGGCTGCGAGATTCCCTGGGAGGAGCGGGAATGATCCCTCCATCCCTGGGGGTGCGGACACTCCCCTGTATCCACCGCCGGGGCTGCACCCCCGGGGGGAGAGGGGACGACCTCACTATTGCCGGAGGTGCGGGCACTCCCATGCATCCTCCGCTGAGGCTGCACCCCATCCCGGGAGGAGCGGGAACGCCCCCTCCATCCCTGGGGATGCGGACACCCTCATCCATGCCCTGCTGGAGCTGCGAGCCCCCCGGAGGAGCGAAAAGGACCTCCCTATTGCCGGGGTTGCGGACACCCCCATCCATCCCCCGCCGGGTCTGCAGCCGCCGGGAACGACCCCCCCCATTTCCGGGGCTGCGGACACCCCACCATCCGAGCCCCCCCACCGGCAGAACGGAGGATGCCCGATGGGGAAGTCGCTGCTTTCGATCTTCTTTGTCCCACCCCACCCTTTCTGGCGCTCCCAGTTAGCTAACTGGGAGGAGGCGGGGGTGTGGAAATGAAGATTTGAAGCCACTCCCGACGCTTTGGTTTCCTAGTCTGCCTTCTCTCACACCTCGTCCAGAAAATCCAGCACGGATGCAAGCCCCAGAGACACCTCTGGTCACTAACCTGGAGCTTTAGTGCCAGGGAAATGTGGGCTCAGAACTACGCACCCGGGCGTGGGGATCCTCTCTGGTCCCTCAGGCCATTCCTTACTACTCCAGTGCTGCCAACTCTGTGTTCCATGTTTCAGTCACACTTGGAGTCTTAATTTCTCAGTCCCTGAACTCCATAAGCTGGTACTTCAAGGAAAGAAATGCATTAAATGGCATAAATATCTCCTCATTGTTTACAGTGCACTTGTCCCAGTGCAGGGAAGGGAGGTGGGATCCCTGGCCAGGCAGGTTCCTCTGACATCAGCTGTGCTGTGTGTGTACAACACATTGCTTGGAGAACTCGAAGCCATGAATTACCTTCGCAAATCAATTAACTCAATGCCACAAAATAACTTCTGCTTGAAGGTTATAACTGATAATTAACAACCAAAGACTTACCTTCTTCCCTCACTCATGAGGAATTCTACATCGCACAAACTGCAGCTTTGCCTGCCACGAAATTGTGATCTCTACATACCCAAACACACTGTGCAGAGCCAGTTAAGAAATGAAACCTTTGCTCTGGGAGAGCAATAAATCATTAAAAAGACAACATCTGTTCAAACAGACCCCTATCAGGACCTTTTATGTTCATTTCTTCACAGGAAGCTCTAAGGAAAATAGCGAAGGAGTTTTTCCTGGGTATAGGTAGGACATCACACAACACTTAAAGAGCTGATATGTGAATCAGTTAATATCCAATTAGCCACAAATGAAAAAGTGGCTCATTATGACAGTGGCAAAATGGTTAATTTCTCAGACTGTAGGGCTTTATTTTGATTTAATGATTAGAATAGACAACCCTAAATGAGTTATCCTGACCCTCTGATGTGTGCTGGAAGAAGTTCTGAAACCTCAGCATATTTTTGTTCAGAACATGGCAGCAAGAATCTACATCAGGTCTCTAAATTTAGACAGTGCAACTGTTCCTTTTTTTCTCTTTGATGCTCGTTTTCCTCCTCGGTTTCGTATCTGAATGGTTCCATGTCTTTTTTTGCACGTAGCAGAGTACCAGAGAGGAATCACACACTGGCCAAGGGTTGGGAGCTGGCACCCAGGCCTTGGGCAGTGGATCACTAACACACCTAGAGCCCATCTCATCTGCCCAAACACAAGTATTGCAATTTTTTTTTTTTTTATGAGGCTCCTTACTGCATGTGGGCTTAATTCAGAGCAGCAGTTCTTGAATGTTAATTATTCCATAATCATATATTCCATAACTTGGATCCAGCAGTGACTAGGGTCAGAAAGCAATAACCAATCTCCAGGTGACACTTAGCTTGTCTTTCTCATCACCTTGTTGCAAGAACCTAAGTAGTACAGAATGAAATAAATACAGAGATTAAAGGGCTGGAAAGCCACAGTTGTTGAAGAGGCAACATCTACAGAGCACCAAAACTTTAAAGCTTCCATGGTTTAGGACCAGAACTGAGCTCCCAAATGTGTCCTTTAGCAGCATTACACCACACCAATATGCCCCAATTTTCTTTGCTTTTAGCAATGAGCTAAAAGCTTGTCAAAATACGTGATTTAAAAATTAATGTAGTTGCAAACTGGCTTATTTAGCCTGCCTAAAGACAGGTGAGGAATGGAAATTGCCTGTTGTATAAACACACACGAGGGCAGGTGATCAGGAGGGGAGGAGAAGAGCTAATGGACAATGTTGGGATGAGAACAAGCAGGAAACAGTCTGGAATTACTGAGGTGCATCCTGCTCTTTTTGGACGGTTCTGATAGAGCTTGGAGCAATCTGGTCCAGTGGAAGGTGTCCCTGCCCATGGCAGAGGTTGGAACTGGATGAGCTTTAAGGTTCTTTCCAACCCAAACCATTCCATGATTCTCTAAGTAATTCCCTGGGTAAACCTCTAGTTTCTGCATAAATTCCCCCACAAGTTGAATGAAGAAAAGTAACTATGTATGAAATGTCAGGGGCAGGAGTTGGGTCCTGTGTTAAAAGAAGAGAATTGAATTTCCTCCTTAAATCCTGGCAGAGCTGGATCCAGCCCAGCTGCCCTACAGCAGTGCCAGGATATTATGGGAAGTGACGGGATTCTGGATAATGCTGATGCACTTTGTCTTCCACAGGTCTACTAATGCACACAGGGGGCTGAGCAGGCTACAGTTAAAGGTGCCACATTAATGAGCACTGCCTAATCAATGCTAACAAAGGGAAGGACAAGAGTATCCCTGACCCATCCTCAGGCTTCAGATATTTGGGGGAAATATTGGCCAGGATCATCCTCAGCCATTCCTGCCCAGCTGCTGCAGCATTTCTTGTGAGGCTCTTGGCAGCAAAAACTTATTTCATGTTAAAGGAGCAAATACATGTCTAAATTTATATCCTGGAAAGGTCTGGAGGGAAAATGGCACTGGAATATGAGAATCTCTGTGCAGTGATAATCTATGCTAAAATCATCAAAATAAATCTATGCTGAAATAAATCAGCACAAGCATCAGTGAAAATCTATTTATACCAGCTCTGAATCTTAACTCACAGATTCTGTGAACTACCATAAAGCACTTGGCAAAGAATTTTATTCCCACTGTGGAGTTACTGAATGGTTGGGAAAAGAAGTATTAAAAAGATTTTCTTCCTCTGTGGAATTTTAGTGTAATGGCAACAAAGCCCACAGAATTTCTGCAACACCCAGTTGCTTTCACTCCAATACTTAAAGGTGTGTCCACAAGGGCATTTTGCCATGAAATTAAAAACCCTGCAAATGGAAGCATCCATTTTAAAACTTAATGAAAAGAGAGATCAGAGATGGATTTAAATAAACTGGGCCAAAAGAGCTTTTAGGAGTTCACCCATCAGGCCCTAATTTTCAGTCATGATCCTGCCAATGCCAATTGTTGCATCAGCTCCGACTCTCAACAATTTTAAAGGCGTTTTCCATGGATCCAGCAACCTCCTGCATCCTAGGAAGTGTTGGAAGGATTAAATCCAGGCTGATACATGGCAGGATGAGTTATATATCTGTCCTCCCCAAAAGATGATGAAAGAACTGTCCATTATTAATCACTATAAATTAAATTACTGTTATACTTGACCACGGGCATCTCTTGTTTTATTATCTTACAGGAGAAAATTAAAATTAAGAAATGACCATGAGGGTCAAACGTTACTATGAGGAGGTAAAAATCATACAGTTTCTCAGAGAAACAGCCTGATTTTTTTTGCATACAGACTACACAGACTATTTTGTGAGGGGAAGATTCACTTTCTAGCCACACAAACAGGTCGATCAAAATGTACATTCGATCTGCAAATTAAAATTAACCTTCCAACTGATTTTGCTTCTTTTAATAGCCCGAGAACCCTTTAGGAGGTTCAAAAACGTCATTTTAAGAAAGCTGTTAGTGTTGGAGTGTGTTTCTTAGAGGAAATGTCCTGAGCACCATGATATGAATTGTCCTTAAACAAGCCCAGCAGAGTTAATTCCCCATCATGTACCCGGGAATGAGCCAGGCTCTCTTCAGGGTTCTAGACAGGGATTGCTCTGTCAGGGGTTGTACAATTCACAGAAAAAATGTGCTGTTCTCTCCAAACTGCTCACAGCCACATCCTGCCCTGACCTGCACTACAGCTAAATGCAGAACTTCTGGAACAAAGGCATGGGACATTCAGGCCTCGCTGTCACTGCCTCTCCCTTTCATCCTCTGGCACCTCCAGGCCTGTGGGAACCATGGGTAGCGGCTAAGAAATGCCTATTTTCAGTGATTTGCACAGTTTTTTACCATTATAATCCCTTTTCCTTCCCCAAAAACCTATAGGGCAAAGCATCAGGCTCTCAGCCACTGCTATCCCTGCTTGTGCCAGCCAGCTTTGCCTTCCTCTGAGATGGAGGATGATCATGACTCAGGGAAAAAATGGAATTTTGACCTCTCTTCTCCCACCCTGAGATTCATTCCTGCACTCTGGTAGGGGATCACAGAACAGGACATTGATAATCACACACAAATGCAAAGAGGTTTGGGTTTGGGTGGTTTCCTGCTCCCAAATGCTTTTAAGCTAAGAGAGTTCATGAGAACACCCACCCCCAACCCCATCTGAGCTTTGCTGACAACGTCATTTCCCAACTTTACAACAACATCCCAGCAGATACACCCAGACTTGATGTGCCACAAGACAGATGGGTGCTACAGGGAGTCAAAGCCCTGCAGGTAAAAGAGTTCAGGCAGACCCTAAATGACTGCCCAGCACCTACTCACCAGATGGGGCCTGTTAAATGATGGCCAGGGCGGTGATGTAAGGGCGGCACACCAAACTGCCACTCCCATGTGCCAGGAATTGCATTTATGCCTTGGGGTAAAACCTGTATCAGCTCTAAGCTGAGCAGGGAGTCCTGGCTCCAAGTGTTTAAATTTTCCCCTCAAATCTTTGACCCAGATAATACATTGGCCCTGTATCAAGGCCCCTTGCTCATTCCTGCATGAAAATGTGGTATTGGTAAATTCTGCACATAAAACCATTCCACAAGACACCCACTGGATGTATGGAACATCAGCTGTGCAGAATGATGGCTTTGAGAAGAAGTTGAGAGGACTTTGGCATTTCTGCTCCTCACTGTTAGTTTTTTTTCCACAAACCATCCTGACCCACTGGAAGAGCATGCAAGCCATCCTCCCTGATTATTTTGTGAGCAATGATTATCGAAACAAGGCTAGAAAAATTGCAGGCATTGTAACAAATTAAACTCAGGACTGCATTTCCAGCTGTCTGGAACAGCTCCTTTGTTTTAGACAACAGTTCCATTAATGTTCCAGAGTCTGTGATTATTTGAGCTCTCAACAATATCCTGTTTTCATTATTTCTCTCCAGGAATGAACAACCATGATCCTGAGAGCTTTGAGGTTTTAGGAGAAAGTCCAGTCATGTCCCAAGCTTCATGACAGTGTTTTGCAAGTGAGTCCTCTCCTGTCAATTCTAAAATAAAAACATTTTCCTACTCTCTGTTTTTTCATTTTTGTTATTTGTTACAATAGGCTTTGTTGGTTCAGACCAGCAGTTTACACACAGTGCTCTGTGCTTCCCAGAGGGCCAGGAACTGTTTTAAGAGAGGTAAAAAAGGGATGTAAAGGCACACAGGGGAAACACCTGAACTACTGGAGTAAGAACAAGATGGCAAATGAAGGAGAGATCTGGGATCCCAGGGCTTGTACTGGTGTTGAAGAGTCTGAGCAGCTACTCAGGCTCTCTCTACAAACTGGATTAAAGCCCTTGTGATCTCTCTCGCAATTAAACCTTGCTTTTCTCTATAGATGTTCCCTAAAATACTGTCTCTGTCCCAAAAATGTCAACAGGTGAGAAAGACAGAAAGAATAGCAATTACAGATATGAGAAAGTCTGGGAAATACACTAGCAGGAATGACCCAGCTCAAGCAATCAATGGCCAAAGTTTTTCAAACCCTAGATAAATGTCCCTCTCTCAAGACTGGTCATGTAAGGAAAAGGGAAATATTGCCCTGGGATGCCATTCCAGCTCTGGGACCAGGAACTTTCCAGCTTCTGCCCTGACTACAAAGCAGAGCTGATGGGCAATAGAGCTGGGGAAGGGGCTGGAGCCCCAGGAGAGGCTGAGGGAGCTGGAAAGGGGCTCAGGCTGGAGCAAAGGAGGCTCAGGGGGGACCTTGTGGCTCTGCACAAGTCCCTGACAGGAGGGGGCAGCCGGGGGGGTCGGGCTCTGCTCGCAGGGAACAGGGACAGGAGGAGAGGGAACGGCCTCAGGCTGGGCCAGGGGAGGCTCAGGGTGGACAGCAGCGGGAATTTCCTCATGGAAAGGGTGCTCAGGCCTTGGAATTGCCCAGGGAGGTTTGGAGTGCCCATCCCTGGGGGTGACCAAGGAAGGGCTGGAGGTGGCACTCAGGGCTCTTGGCTGGGGACAAGGTGGGGATCGGTCACCGGTCGGACTCGATGGTCTGAGAGGGATTTTCCAACCTGGATCATCCCGTGGGTAAATCCCACTGCAGGAAATGATCTTGCAGGTGCACAGCAGCTCCTGAGAGCTAGGCCAAGGATCTCGTGCCTCATTTAAGGAATCCCACATCTGAAGACGCCGTTCTTGGCACACCCCAGTGCGGGGGTCAGGGCCTCGGAGCACTGAACCAGCAGCTCCAGAACCAGCCAGGAACAGCCCAAACAGGGAAGATGAGAAAGTTCAGATGGGAAATAGAAGCACAGTCAGTTCTCCAAGGCCTGGCAGCTGGAAGCAGCAGAGCTTGGCTCCAAGCTGAGCTGCAGACCTGTTGAATTGGCCGCCAGAGATAGAGCTGCAAACGCTGCTGGAACTGAGGCCGAGCCTTCCTGGTGCCTCCAGAGATGATCTTAACACTGAATTATGAGGCAGCACAGCCCAGGGGCAACATATGATAGATGGCTACAGAATGTCCCAGGCAGGACAGATACTGAGAGATTTGATTGCCCTTATCTTGTCCCACAGAACAATATATTGCTATTTAATGTAGAATAATTACATCCCCTTTTTTATCCTCTTGACAGTTGAGACCTCAAAGAAAAATATAAAAAATAGCTTGTCCATGTTGCTTTGTTAACTATTTCGAAGGGGATTAAGACAAGATCTTTCTATAAGTGACAGAAAGGATGACTGTGTTTTAAATCCATAAAACCGATTTTAACTGCTGAGGATTTAACCATTGATTCAAGCTATGGGTGCAGTCAGCTGGAAAGCCAAAGCTAAAACATTCCTGCAATAAATTCCCAATCCACAGCATAACATTTATCCCAAGAGATTGCACTTACCCCAATGCTCACCACCCCTCACAACACGATCCATTGGCATCAGTGTTAAGTAAAGCTAATGAGAAACAACTTAAATGTTTTGTACCATCCCATTATTTCATCCCCTCAGTTAACATTTAGACAATAATATTAAAAAATAGAACCAAAAAACACACTTTAAAAAAATGTTATTAATATTGTTGGTGGATTCTGATTTTTCACAATGGTGTACTTAAAGTTTTTATTATACTTTTTTTCTTAATCAGAAAATAATCGATCTCTTTAATGTATATCCTGCTTATACTTATGTCCCACAGGACATCAAATCATCCAAAATTAGCTCTTAAAGTGTCCTGAATTGCAGAACCTTTGACTCCCCAGGATGAAAAAGCCCTTTATTCTTGAAATGCACCTTGATTTGTCCAACAAGACAAATAAATCATGGAAAGTTACTCCATTAGTAGCCACTCCAGCATGGTCAGAGCAAACCTGAGGCATCTGTAGTGGCAAACTTTTGTTTGGGTTTGGGAAGCTAGGTTTGGAGCAGCATGGAGCACATCCTCCTCCTCCTCCTCATTGGGGCTGGTGTATGGGAATTCTGAAAATCTGGGCCTGCCTTTGTGAGCTCTTTCTGACAGCAGTGGTTCACATGTGGAAATATGGCTGGTCACTGCAGCAGGGGCTGATTTGGGGTGGACGAGCCCCTATTTTATAACCAATAAATTTTATTAATTCCTATTTCTATATTACCTCCAGTAACACTTCATGTTTCTGAAAGCAGGAGAAAGTGGTGAACAAGCCCATATTCTGAATTCCAGGCAGACTTCTGCCCAGCGTACACAATCCATATCAGTATTAAAAATCAGAAGGCACATCCTAGAAACAGCTTACAGAAGAAAGGGCTGCTCTAAACCCACTGGGAGACTACTCAGAGAAACTCCTGCCCTATGCCAGGAGTTTAGCAGGCTGCTGGTGGGTACTTCATTCATTAATTTCTGCTCTTCCAGCCTCTGCACAGGAACCAGCATTGTCAGAGGCGTTCACTGAGTATTCCCTGGCTCACAGCTGAATAAAACTGGTTCAAATTGATTTATAGAGGAAAGCAGATGGGCATGGTCAGCCAGACCCATGGGTTTAGTGGGTTTTGCCTCTGGAAGAGGATGGGCTTTATTACACCCCGACAAACCCAGAGAATGAGAAATATCTGCAGGAGTCTTAAAAACCTGGGTTGCTACGAGGATGCCACATTCCTGTGAAAGTCCCAGATCTTCCCGAGTCAAAAATTCCCACTAAAGCCAGCGGCCCTGCTGAAAATTGGCATTGAAATGCAGCTCTCAGGGGTCACTCCGGCGCCTGTCCTCCCCTGGCAGCAGGGGTAGGAGCACCCCCCTGGAAGAAGCCTGCAGGGGTTTGATCCCGGTAGGTGCAAGCTCATCGATGCTCTTTTGCTCACAATCGCGTTTCTGTTCCGTGAGCTGCATTCCCTGCCTGGGTGGGGCATTTCCCTGCCCTCGTGCTTGGGGAATCGCCTAAGAAACAAAAAAGTCGCTGTTTCTCCCAAAACAGGAGGGCAGGGCGGGGTGTTTGTGGGTGCGGAGGGGGGGCCGCCTTTTTTCTTGTGCCCCCCTCTCGCACACCTGCAGAGAGCACACGGACAGCATTCGAGCTCTGGAGGGGAGGTTCTGCCAGAGATGCTGCTGCCGAGGGGAAGGCACGGGCTGCCACACGGATGCAGGGGACATAAAAGCCAGCGGCTGCAGGTGGAGAGGATCCGTCCTCTCTGCAGCCTATCGCCTGCTCGAGTTCACCTCACACAATATATATCTATATATATATCTCTATATATGCACCCACCTTGTCATTCAGGTTCTGCAGCGCCTCCTTCCCCGTGGCACTCCTGATCTCCACCTTCCTCCCGAATTCAACAGATGGTTCCCCTCCCTTCCCGCTCTGCCTGGAATAGACGGACGGAGCATCCGGACCCAGGTGGGCAACATCCTTCTGCTTTGCCACGACTTTGTTACATCCGCGGCCCACCGAGAGCGAGTCGAAGTCGATGGTCTTGTTCTCCAGGGAGCCTTCCACCGGGCAGAACATGCCACAGAATTTCTGCCGGGGCTTGGGACTGCCCGAGCCCAGGTTTTTGAAGAAGGCTGGCACTTCTTCCTCCTCTCCCTGCCGCCCGTTCTGCTTCCTCTCAGCCATGGCTGGGGTGGTCTCCCTGCTAAGGGGGAATAACAACAGCGGTAACCAGGAGGATCCTGCACACACACACACAGACACACACACACGCGGGGAGAGGAGAGGTGGGGGAAAAAAAAGGAAAGCGATAGGAAGGAGATGGATCAGGGTCCTAGAGATACGGCAACATCAACTGCAAAGGGCTGTGCCCGGCAGGTCCCCTGCCCCCATCGGCACCAGCCAGCCTGTGGCTCGCTCTGTCTCTTTGATGCAGCGCAAAGTTGAGGCAAGGATGGGGCAGATCCTGCTGCAATTAAGGGAGGAGGCTTCAAGTTCCCAGCATCCAGATGGGGAGGGAGGGAAAAGGAGAGAGAAGGAGAGGAAAAAAAAATTAAAAAATAATAAAAAAAAAAAAAAAAAGAAAGCTCACTCTGCAGCAGAAACTGAGGACTGCTCCGGAAGTGATGCGAGTGGTGAATTGGCAAATGGACTCGATCAGGTTGGAGCAACAGCCCCCATCACACCCACCCTCTCCCCCTCCCCTTCCCCGGCGTGCGGCTCTCGCTGTTCCAGGGAGGCTGATGGGGTCCGGGCACCTCCTCCCCTCCGGCTGCTCCCCTTCCCCGGGCAGGGCAGAAAGGGGCTCTGCCTCCGTGCCTCCCTTCCTCCCACCAGCCTGTCCCCTGCCTCCCCCAGCCTAGCAATGGTGGAGTGCTCCCGGAATCCCATTGTTCCTCACTTTTCCCAACACCGCGGAGCCGGAGGGCGGGAGCAGCTGGGATCGCGGCTGGGTCAGTGGGGCTGCAGGAGCAGAACGCTGACTCAGCTTCCTGGGGTTTGGGGCATCGTTGGTGCAGACCCTCTTCAGGGGGGAAAAGGGCTGATTGATGGCACTGGAGAGAGGATGAGAAAGAGAGACAGATGGGTGAGGGGTGTGAGAAACGGGGGAGAGATGAAAACGAGCTGGCAACAAGGACTTACCTCCAGGAGCTGAAATTAGTGACCTTGCGAGTCAATTAAGCCTCTGCAGCGCCAGGAGACCCCGGTTTCTCCCTGCGGGGGATGAGGGGAGGCAGCCAAAGGCGGCTCCGGCTGAGAGCAGGTTTCTAGAGGAGGAGACAGAGCAGCCCCGTGCGCTCCTGCCCGTGGTGACAGCGACCCTGCGACGGGGGCGAGGGGAGGTGGGGGAGATGGGGGCAAAGGGGAGATGGTGGCGGAAGGGAGGTGGGGGCAGAGGGAGGATGGGGAGGAAAGGCGAGATGGCGTTAGGGTGACTCCCGGGGCCGGGGGGAGATGGGCAAAGGGGAGATGGGGGCGAGGGGAGATGGAAGGCAAAGGGGAGATGGGGCAAGGAGAGGTGGGGGCAGAGAGGAGATGGGGGGCAAAGAAGAAGTGGGGGACGGAGAGCAGATGGGGGCAGAGCGAGGGTGGGGAGCAGAGCGGAGATAGAGTGCGAGGAGAGATGGGGCGCAGAGGCGATGGGGAAGAGGGAAGATGGGGCGCAGAGAGGGGACGAGGTCCAGGGGGAGACGGGGCCCCGGCTGGGCCCGGGCCGGCCACCGGCGCTGTCCCTTCAGCACCGGCCGCGCCCGGCCCGGGGCGGGTCAGAGCCCGCCGGGCTCTCGCTGCCCAGTGCAGCCCCTTCGCTGCTGGGCTCCGACCCAGCGCCTGCTCCGCCTGTCTGGCATCCTCTGGGACTTATTCCCCGGGGTTTGTACCTAAACGAGCCGCTCCAGGGCCGGCGGGGTGGAGGGAGGGCTGGGGTCATTCCCAAAGGGTTGGTTCGGGCAGAGTCCACCAGACCCTGCGAGCCTGGGAGACCCTGGGGACGTGGGAGCAGAGCCAGCCTGGTCACAAAGGTAGGAAGTGCGGCACACAATCGGTCGAGCGTGTCTGTCTCCACCTGATAATATGTTTTTCACGTGTGATTTGGGGCCCTCAGGATAATCCAGATGCAATATTCGTGCAGGCCAAACCCAATGGCCAGGCTGGTTATTGCCATGCATTATTCATTGATAGGCATCTTTGCACGTGCATACATTAATTGTTAATTGAGAGGCATCTGTGTCCAAATGGCTATGAAGCACCTTTGCAAGATTCAAAAAAAAAAACCCCAAAAAACACTAAAAGAAATAAATCGAGGCATTTAAAAATAATCACAGAGCCATCTCTCCCTGCAAACCACACCCAAATCAAGGCATTTGTACCAAAGGGTGGAAAACCACCAAAGCCAAGGTCACAACTGAGCAAAGCCATGTAATAAATGCGCAGCACAGTGATAAAGGACTCCAGACTAAAAGGAAAAAAATAAGCCTGCAGCTTGGCCCTGAAGGATGAGGATGATGTGCTCTGGTAACTAATGAAGGAGGGAGGAATCCAAAGACAGGGACTCTCCAGGGAAACAGCCCCACCTTCTTCCCCTCCTGGGGCCATCCCCGAGGATCCAGCAGGGTTGCAGCCACGCTGATCTCAGGTGCGTGGTTGGGGACTGGAGCCCAACAGAGGGTCTCTCAGGTACACACAAGTGCTGTTTTATTTAGGGTTTATAAATATTAATTGCCACAGCACTGCTGATCAGGCAGTGCCGGAGCTGCAGCGAGTGCTGGCGGAGGCTCCAGCAAGAGGAAAGCCTTGGAGTGATTGTGCTGACACGTTCTGCAGTTTGCTGAGACGAAGGCAGTGGCTTTCAGGGCCAGCCTGGAATCCAGCTCATTCATCCCTTGGCACAGCCCTGCAGGATGCTCAATGGTCACAGGCACAGGCTCTGTGGAGGGGTGGGGCGGATCTGCCAGGAAAGCTGGAGGCTGTGTAGGGATCCAGACGGGAATGAAATCCTGCAGACAGGACTAAACCTCCAAATGTCTCAGAGCTGATAAAGGTCACTCCCAAAGGCTGTTTTCCTGCTGTACAGATCTGACTCTTCTACAATAACCCCACAAAACACAGACAACCACACACTGAACATCCATCTCCAAATGGTTCGCCTTTCCACAGGCACTCGAGGACACACTCAGCAGCATTTCAGTTATTTTGGGTTTGTATTTCCAGCTGGGCTCATGGGAAGTCTGTCAAAGACCTCACCTGTGTCTGCTGATCTGCTGAGACTGTGGCTGGTCTCTCGTATCAAACCAAAGATGATTTCAGTCACCCAGAGGAAATTCAGGCACTCCAAAAAATGACTGAACTGCTAAAAGATATCCTCCTTTGTCTGTATTCTCCTTTTTGGGTATTTCACAGTGTCTGTATATTAATTCTGTTTTTATGGTCCTTTAATGGACAGTGAATAAAAAGGAGGCAATTTTAAAAAGTTTTTATTTCCACCTCTGAAACCCAAGTATCAGATCTTGCAACACTCCCAGCTGTAGCAAATTCTATTCATTCTGTTACACTTGAACCGAAACACTTAAATGTGCCTATATGACTCCACAGCTTTATTCCTCAAATGTTTCTTCCTCCAGGAAGAGTCATAGCATGAGTAAAGGTGCACCAGCCAGTTCTGTGAGAACTCAGACCCCCAAAATCACTCTGAATTTGGGACCAGACATAGAAATTTATTGCCTGCATGAGTCCCACTGAACCTCTATAATGCCTGACACACAAGCCTTGTTCAAGATTCCAGAATTCCCAGTCAGGTATATCAGATTCCCATCGAATTTGTTATCATAAAGAGAATATGGGATGATGGAATTTATATTTCAATTTGAGTTCACAGCTAAATAACAGAACAATTCCTGAGTGGTAACATATTAAGCCAGCAACTGGATATGCCCATGCTCTAAGCATGGAAATAACAAAATTTTCCTGAAAAATCACTGGGATCTGATAATCCATGTGTTTAATAATCCCACAGGGTGTCTATTTTCACTGAGAACCACATAAATTACTTTGAGAATGACACTGACCCTCATCTGAATTTCATAAACCCTGCATCGATATGAAAATTCCTCAGAAAACAGCTCATACTTGGCCCTACAAAAGTGGGAAAACACTGGAGAAACCTAAACACAACCTTAGAAGTGAATCAGGGCAGCTGGAATCACACTGGCAGCTTCAGTCTCCATGCAGCAGCTTTATATTCTGCTCCTGTAATGAGCATTAATTAGATCTTGCTCTATCAGTTATAGGGGTGTGCAGAGCAGAATAAGCTGAACACTTGTTTGCAGATAAACTATTTAATAACACATGAAAATGGGTTAAATTTGTAATATGGTGTGTGGATAATATTAATTGATAAAAGGAACAAAAGAGAGAAACTCAGTAGAAACACATCTTCAGATTTTAACATCTTAAAACTCTGGACACCTCTGAGCAAGTGACTTGCAGCAGGAATAACACCCCGGAAAAGTGAAGTGATGAATAGAGAGCTTACCTGAAACTGCAGAGGAGAGTGGCAGAATTGGCCTAATTTAAGATCCTTTTATGCTCTTGCACAGAAGTGCTGAGTGCTGTAAGTACTCCCTGCCTTCAGCACTCAGCACCCCATGAGAGGAGACAATTCCTGCCTGGGGATTGGCCTTGGCAGAGACAAGGAGAAGGATGGCACGAAGAGCCTGGATTGCACAAATTTCTTTTGCAAAAAGAACTTTACACTGATAGAAAGGAAATGTGAGCACAAAGATGGGCAGTGGGCTAGCTCCTTGTCAAACAAGGGGAAAATTTGGTCTCTTTACTCTCATACCGAGACTCCCTTCATGTACAGAGCCCTGGAATCTGACTGGAAAAACTCAGGAGCACAGGATTGATCTCCCTGTCGCACCAATGGTGACCAGTGATTTCTGATTTCCTGTTCCATCTGGCCAAGAAATCCCAGCTTTTACAAGAGCCTGGAGTGACAGGACAAGGGGGAATGGCTTTAAACTGACAGAGAGCAGTTTTAGATTGGATATTAGGAAAAAAAATCCTCTCTGTGAGGGTGGTGAGCAGCTAAGATGGAATTCCAGAGACACTGTGGCTGCTTCTAGATCCCTGGAAGTCCAAGGCCAGGTTGGACAGGTCTTGGAGCAACCTAGCATAGTGGAAGGTGTCCCTGCCCATGGCAGGAAGTGGGATTCGATGGGATTTAAGGTCTCTTCCCACCCAGTCCATTCTGGGATTCTCTGATTCCACTTCTCATGAATGAAATGTCTAATGCTGCTTTATTCCATTTCATTCTCACAGTTACTTCCAAGGCTGAACAATCAAACTTGATTTGAATTAAAAACAAGGCAATATAAGCTCGATGTTGCTTTATTTGCCTTCCATCCTTAGGTGAGATAATTGCTGCAAATCCAGAATTTTCTTCATTATTTAACAATTAAAACCCAGACAGAAAGTACAGCAGTATATTCCACCATTAAATTGCCATTATTAAACTAAATGGCAGCAACTACTTCCAAATCTGGGGCTCTTCCTATTGCAAATAATTGATTATTAATACTTCCAGTGGGTGCAAGATTTACCATGCAAGGCAGGATCCCAGTGAAATTTGGGTATTTGCAGAAGCAGAACTCCACTGAGTCAATTCTCCAGTGAAAATGAGCAAAGAAGGCCTGGCACAAGCCACTGTGCCAATTTAAGGGATGGCTTAGAGACCTCCAGCCTGGATCTTTAAGGTCCCTTCCAACCCAAACCACTCTGATTCTCAAAGAGAGGCTGAACAAAGCTTGAATATAAATCAACAACATTTTAGGGATGCTGAGAGCAAGGATCTGTTTTAGGCTGTGCTGAACTCTGCAACCAGCACTGCTTACAAAAGCGTGCAGCCCTTAAAAACATGAACTTGCTGCATGTGCCACTGGAACAATCTTAATTTCCCTGCCTGGCCAGAAGCTGGGAAAGCTGCCTTCCTTCTTTCTGGGTGTTGCCTTACCCATTGCTGCTCCCTGCATCCCTCCCTGGCATTTGAATTTTCGAAGGCACAGGCTCAGGATCAAGAGGTGGCACTGAATAACTGCTATTTCCAGAATATTCCTTGAGTATTAAGAATCCAACCAAATCCTAAAATGCTTCATTGGGTTGGAAATTGTTCTGGCAGAGCACAAAAACTGAAAGACCAAGTTGTCACAGAGAAATCATTAACCAACTTCCCTTTGGAATATGATAATTGCTGGAGTGGCTGACAGCTTTTCTTGGCAGTGAGCACTCAAAGACGAGACACATAATTTCAGGAACATTAAAGACCAGCAGAAAGTATTTTGATAAATGAATAAAGTCAATTAAAATGCTGAGACAAAGATAATTTTTCTTCTATGTCCTTTTTATTTCTGTTTATCCTATGCCTCACTTTTCTTTCGGTTTTGTCCTCAGCGACCTCAGCTAACATAAAGTAGCCCTGGCAAATTTCTGCCACTCAAATTTTGTTGCCAGTGGGTTTTAGTCCATGCAAACAGTTTTAGTCCATGCAAACACCCTGCCCACAGCCAACAGTACAAATATTGAGTCGATTACCAGAGGATTTTCCAAAGGCCCAAATGGAAATGAGGCCCACAATTCCCAGTGACTTCCAGAGGGAGTGGACACCCTCACTGCAATCAAAACCTCTCCTCACTAATTCAGCGTGTGAAAGGCACCAGCCTGCCCTGAAATCAGATTTTTCTCAGCTATTCCCAGGATGATAATGGACAGAAGCAACAGGAATCTCTCCGAAGTGTTGAGTATTTAAGACAGAATTTCCAAAATTGTTGATTTCCTTGAGATCCATAAGTGTCCTGTGACATTTGGAAGCCCCACCACAGCTGAATTACAGCTGATGACTGAGTTATGCTTCTTCCAGACAGTGTCATTAAGAGAACTCATCATCTAACCACAAAAAGGCAGCATTAAATATTAACATTTCCGCTGAACACCTCTCTCAGAATATGACAGCTCCTGGCTCACCACCACTGACATCCGTGTGGAGCTGAGACTGGGCAGGAAATAGCCATTGATTTGGGGACAAGAAGTTATCTAAAATTTTGCCAGCATTGTCCCAAAAGGACCCAAAATGAATAATGGCAACCTTTACTATTGGAACATGGCTTAAAATCTGACCTTCCAAGGCTGGGAGTGCTGGCCAAAAAGCAAAATGAGTGAATATCAGTTTATGTCCTGTCACTGGGATCTCCTGGCTGCTCCCCACCTCCCCAGATAAGATCTTCCCATTGCAGACATGCCAGAGCTATGATCCACGTGGCTTCACACACCTTCCGAGCACTACGTTAATA
Source organism: Corvus kubaryi (assembly GCF_017639235.1). Taxonomy (NCBI): domain Eukaryota; kingdom Metazoa; phylum Chordata; class Aves; order Passeriformes; family Corvidae; genus Corvus; species Corvus kubaryi. The sequence continues at coordinate 917,317 of NW_024581080.1, forward strand.
AATAATGATGACAAAAATAATAGCAAGGGTCATAAAGCAGAGCTCGGTCTGTGAGTGATTCACCCACTTGACTTTGAGTGCTGCAGCTCCCTGGGTTCCTCTGAGTCAGGGCACAACAGCACTAAAAATAAAAGTCAGCTGTAAATTCAACATGAGAAGGAGCCCAGGCTCACCAAAAACAATTTCTACTTGGATGAACATACAACAACTGCATCAAGGGTGAAGCCCAGCTTCACCTTCGCTTTCAGCTGCTCTAGAATTGCTCTCTCCTGTCCCTGCTCTTCCCTGGCAATTCTTACACCACTTCCTGTTCAGTGAAACTGCCTCCCCTTTTACTGGAATGGAAATACTTAAATATCATATAATGATATCCTGGGACATCACCTGCCAGGTGACACTAACAGTACAGGATGCTGGGCTCAGGGAAGGCTTCCTTGGGCACTGGAGCCAGTTTTGAGCACCCAGAGGCAGCGACAGAATCCACACTTGGATCAGAGCTGAGAATATTCATCACACATTCACACAGGCACATCCCACCAGCACAGAAATCCTTCCCCTCTCCCTTGTCAAGAGATTCACTGTGGATATCTGGGCTCTGCAAGTTGAAAGAAAAGAGGGAGAGGGCCCATCCAGGCCCCAGGGAGGAAGGGATGCTGGATGAAAACGCCCAGCTGAGTTCAGAAGGTGTTGCTTGTGCTGATGGTTCTGTTTATCAGCTTCACTGGCTGGAATCTCTGCCAGTTCATAGCACAAAAGCATCTTACCCTTAATCTGCATTAAGCAGCTTCACCTCATGTTTGGGGATGGCTTTAGAGCCTATTTTAAATACAGGGCACCTGTCTGCACAGGTAGGCTCTGAAAAACAGCTCTGAATGCACTGCTGGTCGTGTTTACATGCACACAATCACTGACCTCGTGAACCCAAGGAGAGGGAAAATGTCTTGAGTCCACTGATAGAAATAAACAGACTATCCTGCTTTATTCTGCAATAAAAATGCCAACCAGAGACAGTAATAGAGAAGACATAACTGCTACCCTGGAAATCCAGTGGGCACTATGGCTAAGCTGGGCCATAGTGTCAGGTTGGTACCATTTCCAACTGGAAAAAATGGGGAAACGGGAAATAACCACACAAAAAAGATTTCCAAGCAGTGCAAAACTTTCAAGTGAAACAGAAAGAACTAAAGCTTCATATATGCTTCACATTATTATTGCAGCAGGCCATGAGCTGTATAATATTATAAACATACACAGAAGCAGCAGCCTTTTCCAAAGGTCTCAAGCAAGATTTTCTTGATGATCAGTGTTCCCAGGGAACTGGGATTTGGTTCAATATCAGAAAGAAGAACGGGGAGGACAAACAATTAAACAAAAACTTCATGCGGAAAATTTCAAAGCAAAAATCAAACCAAGTCATTAAACTCCATGAAAGGAAAACTCCCCTTTTCTCTTTTGTTTTCATGAAGGTTCCTCTCCTCTCCTCTCCTCTCCTCTCCTCTCCTCTCCTCTCCTCTCCACGTGTGATGTCTGGGAGAGCCAGTGCTAACTGGAAAGACATGTAGAGTCACTGAATTTTAATATAAAGCTAAGAAGAAGCTTCAAGCTTCAGTCTCAAGCAGCGATGGGCCCTGGGCTGTCTCTGCACTGCTCAGGTTCTTCATTTTGCTGACACAGCTTGAAAACCCAAGCAGGCCACGCTGCCCAGCAGGAGACCCCAGGCCCCTCTGAAGAGCCTTCAGCCCAGTACTCGCACATGGCCCTGAAAACCATTTGTCATTTCTGAAAATTTCATCTCATTACATTTTAAACAGTCCCACAGACAAAGGCAGCATTATTGGCCTCACTGTACACATGGGAAATGAGGCATAGAAATTCAAATTCAACTCCAACCACAGCAACAGCCTGGGACAGGCGAGACCCTTGGCCAGGCTCTTGTTGTGTGCAGCCAGCCCTGTTTGGGGATCCTCCTCTGCCACTGCTCTGCCCTCACAGTTTCCAGCCCCCATTCCAGGCAGGAATAGCATCAGTAGTAAGAAAAGGGACTGAACAGAGTAACAGCCCCGAAGCCCCAGATCTCTTTGTGCTGCTCTGCAGCACTCAGTAAGTCTGGGGCATTGCAGTTGCTGCTGCCACGAACCAATGTCCTCATGTTGCACTTATTAAATAAATCTAATCTTATTAAACTGCATTACAAGCTTTTATTTCATAAATCTGTGTGCCTTTCACAGATCACCCAGAGAGTTAACTCCTGCCTGGACTCTGCTTTTCCACTCCATAGCCTTGCAGAAGGCACTCTTGACAAACCAGACCTCCCCATGATCCCATTGCTCCCAAGCTTGGAGCACTTGGAATGGGCCACAGGGAGGATGGGAGCACCCAGGATGCTGCTTTAGCATCCCATAAACTTGGTACCAGTGTTTCAAAAAGAGTACAAGTTGCATTCCCTTCAATATTTGCTTTATACATGGAAGTATTTGTTTAAAATCACCCAAAAACCCCGTTGGAATGAAAACACAGGGTATCACTAACTCTTGGAGGGGAGCAGTACCAGGAGGTGCAGCATTTCTGTTACATTCTGTGCAAAACAAGCTTTCCTGCCCTGGTGTGCTGGGATTTTGTTTTAAAGATCTGAGATCAACATGAAACAATTTTTTAAATAAAATTGAGTGAATCAAAATGTAAAATTTCAGGTTTCCATCCGATAGGGAGCATCTCCTCTGGAGGCCAAGCAGGTTGAGTTGTACTTTTGTAGGATCAAAGGAAATGTTTGCAGAGAAAGTTCTGACTTCAAAATGAGGAGCTGCAGTTTAAGAATCACTTAATTACCTCTAAAGATAACTTGAATAAATTTTTTATAAATATTTGGATAAATTGAGTAAATGGATACTTCGATTTTTAAAATTCATTAATTCTTTAGTGGTTAGAAAATGAGATGTGAGGATTAAAGACAAAAAGACACAATAACAAAATGAAATTACTTAAGATGTCTACTGCATTAGGTACTAATTAATCAGCATCTCAAAAATAATGTTTGAGAAATATTAGTGTTAAGGCAAGGAGTTACTTGCTAATAAGAACACGTACACAACTCAGCACCAACAGAATTACCTGAAACATCATCAACATCAGAAAATTCATCAAAGTCCAGTCACTTTGGAGGAGTAGGATTTTAAAGCACATCGTTTTCAGTGTATCTCTCTCTTTCAACTCAAGGCAGGACACATTCCCTGAGCCTAAAATATATTTCTACTCTCTAGCTTTAATAAATAGCAGCAGAAGCCAGCTAAAGGCAAATATTGAAGAATGCTTCACCAGCACCTGGGGGGAATAAATGATCAGGTCTGATAGAAAAGATGCTCTGACTGAGGATAAAGTGCAGGGTGCTGGGAGGAAACAGTCACCACTATCTCTAGGAATAATTAAGTTGGGAAGCTGGGTTTGATTCCTTATGAGAACACTGGAATGTGGTCACTGTGGTCACTGGAAACGTGTCCCCTCCTTGGAGATGATTCAGTCTCTCTCACCTGTGACTTTGGGAGTTCTTCTGGGAGTCCCTGTGTGTGTGCAGCCTTTAGCACTGGGCCATTTTCAAGCTTATTTGAGTCCTGTCCTAAACAAAGGCCATTAATGTGACAGCAACCGCAAATTCCTGAGCTCCTTCCCCACTTCTGGGGGAGTCTCTCCTCCCTTAACCTGAACAAGCCTCGTCCGTTCGGCGGGACAGCTCTGTTAAATGGCACTGATCACATCGGCCCTCTGCTCCCACCGGACACAGCCACCCCTGCTCTCGGATGCTTTCCATGGCAGCAGCAACTCCCAGAGGGAGAGCAGTGCTGGCAGAAGGAAAAGAGCTGCATTGTGTCTGGAGAGGGGACGCCTGGACCGTGATAAAGGAGCACAAAGTCAGCCTTCAGAGCAGCTGCCGAACCCACCGGCTCTAGTTCATCCTGCAAAAACACCACTGGAAGCTGCTACCTCCCCAGAATGCCCACCAGCATTCCCTCCTGCGAAGACCCAACTGTACAAAGCTTCCAAAATCCCCGTCTTTGTGTGCCATGGACATACGGCTCTCTGTGGAGTGCGGAGAGACAAAGGAAGAAAGCACAAGCTCACAAAGGAACCACCGGCTAAAAAGCGCCGTGCACTCAGGGGTTAAAAAGGAAAGCGAGCCGTGAGGATGTTTGGAACAGCAGGGCATCAGCTGGAGCCTGCACGGAGGCTTTCCCACTGCCATTCATAACAAAATCAGGAGGCAGAAAGTTACTATAGCAATGGCAGCAGAATGCAGCTCTCCAGAGGGCAGAGAGCTCCTGCAGACATCGGGGCTCTGCGGCCTCGCCCTGCAGGGCTGCGAGCTCCCATCAGCTCCACTGCACCAACATCCCCTCCTCGCCACGGAATTCTCGCTGGAGATCACTGAATTTTAGCTTAAACCACCCAGAAACGAGGCCCAGCTGAAGACAAAGCACAACCATCCACCCCCTCACTCTCCAGGTGCTGAAGCAGCCAAAAAGTCACCCCTGGCTGCACAATAAAAAGATTGGGCTGACTTTATATGACAAAAAGCACTGGGCAATAAAACCATCTGTGGGTGCATACCCCTCCCCTAATGCCTTTTTCCAGGCAGTTTTTCAGCTGTGGATTTGTCCACTTCCAGCAGGTTAAAGCTGTGCTGGTGGTGGGCTGTGATCCCACTGGCCAGCAGTGTGACAAGGGGGTGACAAGGGGTTCTCAGGTGTCCAGGACCAGCTCCAAGCCTGGCCATGAGGTTCCTGCAGAGCTGGACTCAGTCTCTGACTCAGCTCCTGTGCCTGGGTTTGACACAACTTCAGCAGCACCTGGACGGGGCTCATGTGAAATCAATTCGGTGTGGTTGGTTCGGCTCCAGGGGTCACAGTTTCCGTATGTGCTGGGGCAAAACTGAGCCCATCTCCCAGCAGGTCCGATTGTCCCCACAGAAATACGGGAAAGCCCTGGGGAATGCTGGTCCAGAAGGACTGACTGGGACAGAGAGCAGCCCCCTGCAACTGTAAGGAACCTCAAAGCTAAGGTCTGGTTCAGATACATCCATACAAGATCCTCTCCCGATCTCACAGATCATTCCCTAAAAGCCTAAAATCACAACTTCGATATTGACCAGGAGAGATGCTGAAGGGATATCCAGTGAAAAGAAAGACATGATCAGCCAAAGAACATCACAGTGTGAATGTAAATTAAAGCAGCCACAATACCTGTTCACCCCCTGGGGCTTTTAACAGATGATGGGAGCACAAAAGTGGCCTAAAACACTCCCTGTGTCTCCCTCCCATTTATCCGCATGTCAAATTGAGCGATTAAAATCAGACCCAGAGGAATTTCCCCATTCAGTGAAGGCTTTGGGCTACATTTCCCCCCATCTATGAATAAACAGTTGCTGTCTGAGTTCTACCACAGATTCACAGTGTAAAAACAGAGCAGACTTTTGCCAAAAATCTTGCAATCTCTATTTTTGTTTCTGGATTAGCAGAACCAGCCTCTTTCACCACTTGAGAGGCAATGACTCCACCAGCAGTGATCATCCATCCCCACCTGGTCCTGCTTCCACACAGCACCACTGACCCCCTGCCTGATGCTTTTGTCTGCCTCACATATCTCACCTTGTCTTCCCTACTTTTTAATGCTGACCATTCTGCACACGAAAGGGGGGGCTGCAGCAAGCACTGATTTCAAAAGGGACCTCGTTGCCTTGGTTACCCATTGCCAAGCCTCTCCTGAAATCTGCCTTTGCCTTGGATTTGTCCTGTTTTCTGTGTTACTGAGGGATTCCCTCTCTCAGATAGCTGGACTTAAATGAATCAATTAAATAAATAAAAAACCTGAGGGAAACGCCCTTGGATGTGCATAATTTGTGAATTCTTGTACAAATCCCAGTGAGAAACAACAAAACCAGTGGCAGAGGATGCACTGCTGTATTGGTTTGGCCACAAAGTAGGCTTCAGAGCACTCTAGGCTCAGCCTGTGTCCCAAGGAGCTGGAGCTGACACAACTCTGCTGTCCATTGGTGGTGAGACAGAACTGAAACTGGGGCATCACTGGTGCCGCCTGTGCCCAAAGCTCTCAGCTGCCCCTGCCCCAAAGCCCAAATCTCCACAGTCCAAAGAAGGCAAGGGAGGAAATAAATCCCTTTGTGCCCATTTTACAGAGGGGGAACAGCAGGATTTTCAGGGTTGTCAGATTTGAGGGTTACAAGCAGGTCCCTGGCAAGGGTTGGGGGTTTGGCACAGGGACTCACGCCAGGGTGGGTTCAGGGTGCTGAACACTCATCAACACAGCCCAGACCAAAATTGTACACGGAGATTCATCGGGGGCTGCTTTTGATAAACAGGCACATTGAGAAAAACTTGGATGTGTCACTGGGTAAATCCAAAGAAGAAAACAAAGCCAAACCCAACAAAAGCAGCGCTCACAGTTTCTGTTCACTATACTCCTGTTCCTAGAAATTAGCTATTTTCTGTAGCCACAGTTAAAAATAATACCTGATTAATATTTTCAGCACTGTCTGGGAGAACTGAATCAGAGCCCACTAAAATGCTAATACTTACTGAGAAAGGTCACTGCATTCTTCTGCATAGAGAACAAGTTAGATTTGGTTAATCCCATTTTTGGAAAGTACAGGCAGCATTTTCAGCACTGTAAACCAAAGAGTTATTCCTATCTATGTTTATGATATTTCTAATTGTCACATCAAGTGAAAATTATTTAAGAATGTAAAATAAATAAGATATCCTGCAGCGCTCCTGCTCCACCTGTGTTGAGTTGCACAGGCCACCTCTAAGTCTTTCAGTGTTGAATCTTAATTGGATCTTCCAGACAGAAACAATCCACTCCTCACATGGGAATGCCAGAAAGGAGAAAGAAAAAGGACAAGGAATTTTAATTGCACTGTAATCCTTCCTTCTTGCAAACACCACATTGCAGGGACCTAACAGACTAGAACCAAAAGCAAAATTCACTGGGAACCTCTAAAAAGAAAACACATTAAAATCCATCCATAGATGGATCTCCAGGCAGTTGGCCATGCTGTTGTTTAATGCAGGAAGTAATATAAATTAAACCATTTGTCACTCCTAACTGAAGGAAAAAAAGGGAACCAGCCAATTTGTCAACGGATTTTGCCTTCATCATAATTGCTGTATCCATCTTTCCTGCCTCTCCATGCCCCACCACAGGCCCTGCTCCAAGCTGTCAGCAGTTCTCACACTCAGCTTTGTCGCTGGGAAAATGTTTCATTCTATAGTTCATACATCTTGATGAGAGGCCTGTAAATAGACACCATTTTCTACCCTTGTTTCTGGGCTGTATCCATCACCCTGAATAGCAAAATTACCTTTCAGCACTGCATTAAGTCAATGGTTCCCTACTGCAGAGCATGGATGTCGATGGGGGAAGAGCCCACTGAGCCACCCTGCACACTAAAATAACCTGCAGTCCATCAGTTCCATCAGGAGTGGTCCCAATCTCTACAAAAGGTTGACAACAGGCTGCCAACCCCAATTCCTGACAATCCAGACATAGATTTGCCAAGAGGATTTGAGATCCAGCTCCCATTTGGTCTGTGCTGCACCAGGCAGGGCTCTGCAGGGCACTGAGTTGGGAGGATGGGGATTGGGGTGGCTTTCTTAGGGAGTTACTGGCCTCTGGCATTACCCACTGCCCACACCCACCTCCAGCCCAAATTCAGTTTGGCAGCACTTTATTCCTGGCCCGGGCTATGGACTTGTGTCCATTTGCATCATGGAATTACAGAATTGTTTGGGTTGGAAAGGACATTGAAAATCATCCAGTGCCCCTACAGAGACACCTTCCACTATCCCAGGTTGCTCCAAGCACCTGGCCTTGGGCACTTCCAGGGATCCAAGAGCAGCCACAGCTTCTCTGGGAATTCCATCCCAGCCCTCCACCACCCTCACAGGGAAGAATTCCTTCCCAATATCTGGCAGTGGGAAGCCATTCTCCCTTGTCCTGTCACTCCAGGCCCTTGGAAAGTCTCTCTCCATCTTTCTTTTAAGTTCCTTCAAGTACTGGAGGGCCCCAATTAGTTCATCTCAAAGCTTCTCTTCTCCAGGCTGGACAATCCCAGCTCTCCCAGCCTTTCCTCCCAGCAGAGCTGCTCCATCCTTTGGATCATCCTGGTGCCTCCTCTGGACTCTCTCCAACACCTGCTCCTTCACGGGGCTGTAGGGAGGCCTCCCAACTCTTCCAGCAGCTTTAAAGCAAACTGTACAAGCATCTTTTATTTGTAACCACCATGATGTCAAAGTCCCAATAATTCCCAAGCAGGGTCCTGACAGCCCTTCTGCAGGGCAGCCAGGCCTAGGCGGAGCAGTTTAGCTGTGCTGCCTCTCCAGGTTGCAGGATGGGATGCCTTGGGACTTCAAAGGGGTTTTGTGTGGACGTGAGGGTGTTCTGCAACCCTTGTGAAAATCAAATTGCATGTGCTCCTTGTGCTTGTCCCTGAATGCCCCAGTTAATGAGTTTTTAGTGCACTGAACCCTACTTAATACATTGCCTAATAAAATGAGAGTAATTAATCAATTACCCAAAAGGGCCCAGCTTTTGATCGTTCTTACACACTTATCACAGCAGCCAGGGTCCTTCCCCCACCCTCCTCAGCGTCACAAACCTCCCCTTTTTGATGATGTCCTGGACACAATGAGGGGCCTCTCTGGTGGGGTAATGTGGCTGCTGGCCACGCTTTGCCCCTGCTGGGTGGACAAACACTTGTCCCTTGCCAAGCTGCTCTCAAGTCTCCAGCCAGGACCATGCTGGAGGATGCAGTTACTGCAGAATCACAGACTTGTTTGGGTCGGAAGGGACCTTAAAGCCCATCCAGTGCCGCCCCTGCCAGGGGCAGGGACACCTCCCACTGTCCCAGGTTGTTCCAAGCCCCATCCAGCCTGGCCTTGGGCACTTCCAGGGATCCAGGGGCAGCCACAGCTGCTCTGGGCACCCTGTGCCAGGCACACCCCCCCCACCACCATTATTCATCTACACTGACTGAGGACAGGTCTTCACCAAAGCTGAGCCCTGCTGAGCTCTCTGTGCTACCACCAGTTTGATATTCCCACTGTCATTGCCACTGTTTGTATTCTCCATGGGAAGTGCAAACCCACAGCAGTGGGGGTGACAGTCCCCACGGTCAGGCTGAGCCTGCTCCAAACGCATCCCCTAAAACATCATTTGCTCCAGTTCATGGAATTGCCATTGCTGACAGAGCTCCAGGAGTGTCTGCTGCTCCTACTTGGCTCTTTCCTCAGACTGCTGCTGTGCTGGCCTTGACAGATGCTAAGTCTCTCCTCCTATTTTAGTCCACGGAAGCTTCCAACCTTCTTTTATGTTCCCTCTTTAACTTAGGCTGCCCCTCTGTGATGGCAGCACAGCAGCAAAACCCTTGGAAGTCATCCCGAAAGAGGAACTACTGCAAACTGCCACACTTTGCTATTTACTCCTCACAGCTGAGGGAAAAAAGTGTGTTCCCTTATCTTAGAACTAAAAAAAGAACTAATGCTCCTGCAGGAGCCTATCTGTGAGGCAAAAAGGATTTCTTCCACCTTAGTGACAAATGTTGTTTCAGTTCTAGTGAGGAAAAAAAAGGAGAAATCCTAAGAAACCTCTGAAATCATCTTGCCAGGGCTTCTATACTCCTCACAACATATTTCCAAAATGCTTTGGGGGTTGATGTTCTCTACTGAACTGTGGCCCTGCAACCTTGAACCTTGGGAGGAAGGAAGGGAGTAAGCCTCGGATAAAGCAAAGGAATAGAAGGGACTTCAATATCAGACTTCCACTGAAAGAAACCTCACTGTAATTTAGGCAAAGATCATCACAGAACTCCAGACCATTCCATTTCATTCAGCTATGCCTGGATAAACCTGAATACATCAGGGTCAGGCCCTGCCAGAACAATTCATCCAGACTCTGAGTCATTCTGCAGTGCCCTCCTTCCCCTCGCTCACAGACACAGAGCAGAGGCTCTGAGCTGGACCAGCCCTGTCAACTCAGTCCCATCAGGAGATGGGGAGGCTCTGAAACCTTCAGGTCTTGATAATTCCGTTGGATTCTGAACAAAATAATCCATCACCCCTGAATTAACACCTAAGCACAGATAAACCCAAGAGGAGCCCAGCCCCAGACACAAGTCTGGTCAGGGAGCAGCGAGCCGGTGCCAACAGCTCCACATTCCAGACTGGGTGGATCCCCCTGACGTTTGGAAATACCGGGTCTGACAGCCCGGCTGCAGCGCTGGAGGGCTGCACCTTCCTACCAGCCTGCTTGTTTTCCTTGGGATTTCTGGCAGCAAACCCAGGCAGCTGATCCTAGAAATAACAGCTGGGAGCAGCCCAACACTCACCACCACTGTCAGGAAGGGCTCTTCTGAAGATCCTGATGTTAAAGGGAGGGGGCACAATAGAAACCCACTGGCCAGATTCCCATCCTGACAGGAAAAACCCTGAAGTGTTTACAGCAAGGGTTTCAAAAGTGCTTTTAGCAATTAAGAATCCCAACTTGAGACGTCTTACAGAGGCCCAGACTCCTGGTGTGCCTGCCTCCAGCAGGCTGTGCATCCAACTTCCTGACATAGGGGAACAGAGAGATGTTCCATGGCAAGGAAATAGAGGTGTGATCCAGGGAAGGAAGAAGGTTTTGCTTTTGTATTTTTCTTTATTTCCTCATCCTCCTATTGGAGGCATGGAGCAGCTCTGCTGTGAGGAAAGGTTGAGAGAGTTGGGATTGTCCAGCCTGTAGAAGAGAAGCTTCAGGGTGACCTAATTGCGGCCTTCCAGTACCTGAAGGGGCTGACAGGAAAGATGGAGAGAGACTATTTACAAGGGGTGGAGTGCCAGGACAAGGGGGAATGGCTTCAAATTGACAGAGGGCAGGATTAGATGGGACATTGGGAAGGAATTCTTCCCCGTTGAGGGTGGGGAGGCCCTGGCACTGGTTCCCCAGAGCAGCTGTGGCTGCCCCTGGATCCCTGGAAGTGCCCAAGGCCAGGCTGGAGCAGCCTGGGACAGTGGGAGGTGTCCCTGTCCAGGGCAGGGGGTGGCACTGGATGGGCTTTAAGGTCCCTTCCAACCCAAACCATTATATGATTTTTCAGACAGAGACCCTGAAAGAGGGAGGAAGAAGCCACTAAAAGAGTTCAGCTGCAGGAGCTTTAAAGCCCTGAGAGACCCTCAGGTGGGGGGGAGAGCCTGGATTGCTCTGCTGAGACAGAAAGCAGAGAAGCACAAGTGCTAGCACTGCTCTGCTACACTCAAAGAGTTCACCTTCCCCTGCAAACCCAGGGGCATAACAGATTCTAATCTATCAGAATATATCTGCAATTTTCCCTACAAATTCCTGGAAAATTAGCTTTCTGAAGCAGAGCTATTTTAGCAGTCAGCCAGTGAAAGAACAGCCCACGGCAAGCTCAGGGCATTAATTGACTCTGAGGAGCTATGAGATGTTGCTGAGGCTGGAGCTGTTTGAAAGCACCCAGGAAAGCACAGGCACAAAAACCTGCTCATTGGTTAAATCCAGGGGACTCCACATCCCTCTTGGAACAAAGCTTGGAGTGGAAAAGGTGGGAGGATAAATACAGCTGCAACCTAGAGAAGGCAACAGCGATTCCTTTGGCAAGACAAACACTTTGGGTGATTGCTCCCTGGCCAGGCAAAATCAAAGGGAGGCAGAGGCAACACAGGTCAGAATATTTAAGAATCTACCAGCACCCTGCAAGAGACTAAAGGTCAGCACAGACAGCTGGGACAAACTTGATATTCAATTTATGTATAAACTGCCTTATAAAAGTCTGTGTTATCCCACCATGCAGTGTTTATAGAGGAAAAATACAGCTAGAAAAAACAAGCCCTAATGAGTAACACACAAGGCTGTCCAGCTGCTGTGATTAAATGCTTTGCAGAAGCATCTTTAGGCCAAATCCTATTCCTTATTTCCCTGTCTGAGCCTAATGCCACAAATATGTATCACACCTTCTTCTTTGCTCCAATGACCATTCAAAGAGATACAGGTTTTACTCATTTTATGCTCCTTCATCTTGAGCCAAATCTCCTTGTTCTTATCCTCAAAGTGAAGCACAATATAGTCTATGCTTTGAGGGAAATTTTCTTTTATCTCAAAGTATCCCCCATCTCAGGAAAAGTAAAAAGACACCACCACAATTGCAGACTTCCCTTGAAACATTCCAAATATGAACAGTAAAATATCTCCACAGCTGTGAAAAAATAGTGTCAGTTTTACCCCAGTTACGGGTCATTTTTTTTAAAAAAAAGCTTTTAAAAATGATAAACTGCCACTAGTCACAAGACAAATGTTGTCTTTTCTTCATGTTACCCAGAATCAACACACACATATGATGAAAAAATCAGTGTCCATTGATTAAATTTTTTTTTTAAATCAAGCCAGGATGAGACAAAAGTGTGGTTTTTCCAGGGAAGTTTCTGCTTTATCAGGAAGGGCTGCAGCAGCTACTGGTTAATCAAGCTGCTGAAAGGTTAATTATCTGTCAGAACACACATAGGGTGGGGGAAAATCCCTGTGAGCAGTTGCTAGGGAGTAGAGGTTCCAGGAACAAAAGGCAAATGGGTGCTTGGGGTAGGGAATCTCCATCCCTGGATTAGGGCTGGCTGGGGATGCACGGCAGGGCTGGGCACCTGCAAGGCCACAGTCCTGAGCATGTGCAGAGCCACGACTGGACTCGATGGTCCCTGTGGGTCCTTCCAGCTCAGGATATTCCATGGTTCTGTGATTATCTGCAGGCAGAGCTGGACTGAGAGCTCCCTGTGCCAGACCCACCAAATGCCGCTCGGGGCTGGGAGTGCGGAGCACAAACAAGACACAGGAGGAACAACAGCTCCCAGTTCAGCCTCCATGGCTCGGTGCCTCCCTGGGACTACTCTGTCCCTCACCCCAGTGCCTGCACCGTTGGGAGTTCACCCTGGCCCTGCACCAGGCTTCGTGCCACGAACTCTGTGCATGGCCATGGCAACCCCAGAGGTCACTGGGGATGGAGGAGAGCTCAGTGCGTGCTTCAGCAGGCTCTGACTGAGGTCCAGAGAGCTGGCCTGGGCAGCCTCAGGTCCCACAAAGGACAGCCTGTGCACAGGGAACCTGAGCCATGTCCCTTATCAGTCCAGCTGCTGGTATTTCACACACACCTCCTGCAGAAAGAAGCCTTTGCTTGGTGCTGCTGAAATTGCAACTCCCAGTGAAAGGTGAGGAGTAGCACAAACTGGGCTTACTGGGACTCTAATCCATCCTGTCCAGAAGCCTCAGCCTCTATTCCTCATGCTTTAAACCAGTCCTCTTCTGACAGATGCTGATGCTGGAAAGCATCCACTGCTCCTTCAGGACCCTTGGAGGAGCCTGGTGTGTGACCCAGCTCGAGGACATTGTCACAGGGAGCCCTCTGACAGCAGTGATGTCACAGCCTCCAGAGAGCAGCCAACACATGTGGAAGTTCAGCCCTCCTGCACGAGGCAACTCATTCCTCCAAAAGCTGGTGTGCCAGGCTGTCAGCAAATCCAGACAGAGATGGGAGAAGCAAATATATTTAGGCAGATTTTAACAGCTTGACTGAAAACCCATAGAAACTCTCTTCAGGAAAAGGGAAAAGCAGCTGCTGGTTGAATATAATGGAAGCTCTGAGGAAGAAAGCAGCCCAGTACACGTGAACGTTAATCAAGCCCCGTTTCTCTTCAAGTCAAAACACGAAGGTATTTACTGGTGTGTTGGAGAAAAGCCTTCAGGGGGTTTAAATTATCCTGTCCAACCCATCTTCTAGTGGCTCTGCCTGACCTCCAGAGATCATCACTGGGTTTCTGGCTCACTGCCCTGCTGCATGTGATAAAAGCATTTGGGGCTTACCAGCGAGGTTTTCATCGCTCTCCATGGGAGGCCTGGGAAGGCCATGGGATTGTGCCTGGAGAACAATGTACATTTCCTTGCTGATAAGAATGTCGGGGGACAGATTTTATAAGAGGCTCTGTGTGTGCACTGAGAGAGAAAGGGTCAGAACACGGCAGCATCACTCATCCCGCCTGCAATCATTCACACCCTGTGCACAGGGATGTCCAAGGCTCCAGCTCTCCTGAGCAGCAGAATTTGGCACAATCCCAGTTTGGTTCACACCAATAAGTTGATATTACGGACCCACTGCTCTCCAGTGAGGCTCCACAATATCAACTCACTGCAGAAAGAAGGCAGTGGATTTTCAGATCCTGACCCTCATGGCACAGCTCATGCAGGATTCCTCCTGCCTGATCCCACTGAACAAACACAGCGTTGTACTAGAGATAAATGTGAACTATTCAAGCTACATTTCATCAAAACCAGAGATTAAAAATATGCCCACTGACTCAGCATGCTGACACGTCCAGTTCAGCAATTTAAGACTAAAGACCATCACCTCATTATCTCCCTAAAATATGGCCCAGAAAACCAGCCCATCAAAAATCACGGAGCTCCACACAAATTTGAGTCTCATAGGAATATTCTTCTATAGGAATATAAATTCAGTAATTGCTTCATGGGTTATTAAATCTGGTTTTATAAACTAAGACAGACATAGCATATAATCCAATACTAATCACAGGAGAACAGGTCAGGGAGCACACATTAGCATGCAATTGGCTGACACTAAAATTATCTATACTGGCTGAGAATTTGGAAAAAATATTCTTGGTATTTGGGATCATTACATGAAAGGATTATAGAAATCCTTTGCTTTTAACTGACGTCATTAACACCTTTCTACAGCACATTAATATTTCCCTTTTACAGAAGAGGACTGAGTCACAAAGACTTTCCTACAGCCAGTATTAAGTCAGTGGCATAAAGGCATCTGCTGCTTCAAGTACTAATCCTGGAAAACAAATCCACAATTCCTATTTCTAGCCCAATTAAAAAATAAAATCCCAAACACTTGGAGAAGCTCAAATTCCGCAGAAGGGATGAAGAGCGAAATAAACTGGTAAGAAAAAGGTGCAAAGGGTGAAGTTGTGCAGCCTGTGTGATTCTGGCTGGCAGTGGCTGTGCCAGTTATACAAATCATGCAAATGTGATGCTCAGCTAGGTGTGTACAGCAGCAACACCACACAGGTGCTTTGGGGCAAAAAACACATGTTCCCATATTTGGAGCATTCAGTATTGCAAATCCAAGTCAGAGAGTTCTGAAAGACATGGGCTGGGAGGAGACATTTTCTGTTGTGCCTTTTCTCCTTCTTTTCTTACATTTATCCCATTATCTATTCCTAAATGCTCCCGACGGACTCAATCCTTCCCGTGCAGCTGCATCTCCCTCCCTCATGCATTCAGCAGCGTGAGGATTTCCGGCAGCTCTCCGCCTGCTCCTCACAAACCCGTAACTCTCGCGCACAAGCGCTGGAATGTAATTCTCCCCCACTAATTTCACATTAACTTCGCTCCGACTGCACTGCTGCGAGGAGCACCGGGGATTTATCAGCGGCTCTCGCAGCAGGGGATGGAAGGCAGCACCTTCAGCATCATTCTTTTCTCTCTTTTTCTCTCTCAGACGGTTCTGCCGGCAAAGAAAAGCCCCCAAAGAGAGTCTGGTGCGGAGGCTGCCAGGGTGACATCACGGATGGTGCCACCGCAGGAGCAGCCAATTGGGGAGAGCTCTCCCGCTGCCGTCCCTCTCACCTAGCACAGGAGCCTATAGGAGAGTGCTCCACGCCGGGAACACTCGCTCCTCTATTGTCGATGCTTATCTTGCCACTCCTCCTCTCTCTCCCCTTCCCACTGCAGCGGGAGTGCACGTACACACACAGAGCACAGCCGAGGCAAAACAACCCTGCACAGCAAAAAGCCGGTGTCTGAGTATCAGACTTCTGGCAGTGATTCACATCAGAGCTTCCTGCTGCTGCTGGAGAGTCGTATTTTTGTTCAGGGATTTCAGTGGGAGGAAGAAGCTTCCTCCTCCTAGTCACTGATGATTTTAACTAGTTGTTATGACAGTGCAGCCAACCGGCTTTGGGTTTCTATCCCAAATGCAGTAAAAGCAAATCAACTCCAGCCAGAGATCCCAACCAGGCCTGCAACGCTGTGAAAAGACAGCAGAGAATTTAAAGCTGGGGCTCAATAGCCTCGAGCTGCGCATGGGGAGGCTCAGGGTGGACATCAGCGGGAATTTCCCCATGGAAAGGGTGGTCAGGCCTTGGAAGGGGCTGCCCAGGGAGGTTTGGAGTGCCCATCCCTGGAGGTGTCCAAGGAAGGCTTGGACGTGGCACTCAGTGCTCGGGGCTGGTGAGAAGGGCACGGCTTGGACTTGATGCTCTTGGAGGGCTTTTCCAACCTCAGTGATTCTGGGATTCTGTGTTCTGCCTTTCCCTGGACACCTGTGAATTTAACTAGACAAGACCTAATTTTTAGCACACAGAAGCAAAGCCCAGCATCAGACTGGGGCAAACTGCAGAGCTTTGCAAGTGCACCCAGTTTACACCAGAGATCCTCGCTGCAGCGGCTGTCTAGGAGGAAATGGACACATAAAGCTGTTTGCGAGCTGAAGCTATTAAAGTAATTTGTAGGAACCCCAGAGATTTCTTCTACCTGTCAGACAGTGCTCTTAAAGCAGCAGCTGTAATTGCTGCTTCTCACTCTGAAATGAAATGACAATTGGCACATTATGGGAGCAAGTCTGGGGTGTCTCCTGGTAGTGGTACACCCTTTTCATGTGAGAGGAGAGCAGCCAGGCTCTCTGGGAGAATCCTACAGGAGATTGTTGTACTCTAGGCACACAGCTTTTAAACCCAACTAACTCACAGCACCTGAAATTCTTGTGAGTACAAAGAGATTTTTATGTCCCATTCTTAGCAAAAAATATCTGAACACTGCTCCAGCTCTGGCCAGCCCTCACACACTACAAGGCTTTAATTCTGACTTTGCAAAGACGAAGCTGAAAAATCCACCTCTGTATATCCATCTCTTACCGACTCTGACATGAACTTTGTTCCCATCTTATCAGTATTTATAAAAGTATCTGTATTTTTACAAAGAATCCTGTAACTGGAGCTGGCTCGATAAGGCCAGGAGCAGGAACGCTCTGTGCTTGCCAGGCCTGGGCAGCACGGACAGACCCTGCTCAGCCCAGCAGGGCAGAGACTGCAGCTCCTTCTGACCTCCCATCTGTAGGAAATGGAGCTGAGAGCAATTCTATCTTATCCAGCACCGCTGGGAGTAAACACTGGTCACAAAGCATCCTCCAGGCCTTCAGGAGGAATTCTCAGACAGTAAAGTCCAGAATGGTTCCAAATTTGGAGCTGAATCCTGATTTAGTATGCACCAGCCTCTTACCTATAAACATGACAGACCACTTAATAGAATCCTGGAATGGTTTAGGTTGGAAGGGACCTTAAAGACCAGCCCATTCCACCCCCTGCCATGGACACCTTCCACTATCCCAGGCTGCTCCAAGCCCCGTCCAGCCTGGCCTTGGACACTCACAGGGATGGGGCAGGCACAGCTTCTTTGGGCACCCTGTGCCAGGGCCTCCCCACCCTCACAGGGAACAACTTCCTCTGTACATCTCACATAAATTTCCTCTCTTTCAGTTTGGGCCCATTGGTCCTTGTCCTGGCACTGCAGTTCCTGATGAAACTGTAAACTTCCTTTGTATGCTCCTTCCTTGGAAGTGAAAGCAAAGCAGTGGCCCCTGAACACCCCTGTCCTGGGCCACGCCAGCTCCAATTACACACGCCAAACACTAAGTAACAGTGTGCAAGACCTAGAGCTCTCCCAGCACCCACACTCCTACCTGAAGGAACTGCAGGGCTCATGGAACCAGGAAATACACACTAAACAGGGCAATATTTTGTCTCAGTCACCAGAACTTCCCATGACAGAGCTGGGGACTCAAAGAGGCTCAAGGTGTTCGAGCAGAATGGAGAAGCAGCGTGAAAACACGAGGAAATGAAGGAGCACTTCCCAGAGCCTGGGAGAGCACAGGAATGCAGCAGAGCAGGACGAGAACTCAGGCATCCCAGCAATGAACTTCACGGTGAGTAATGGGAATAATGCAAAAGCAGAAGAGGATTTCAACCAGCAGTGAGGTGCAGAGGAGGCTCCCACAGAGGATGCTCCCACAAAGCTCCTCCCAGCATCTGAGGGACAAGGACCCTGCCTGCTCCTGCCCACAGAATGAGCTGGAAGAACCAGGGGTGCAATTTGTGTCTGAAATTCCACCACGCACCGCTCACATCTTGTTTGGTCATAAGCTCATGTAGCACTGTTGAAGTAAATGAGGAATTATTATTTTTTATAAGGAAAAGAGGAGCAATGAGTATGTTTCACTCAAAATTTTGCACATAAAGTTTTTTCTGTTGATAAATGACAGTCTCCCAGCCTGTATTTAGATGCAGGTTACATGGCAGAAATAAAAGGTTGTGAGAAGATTGGTCTTACAACAGAGATTTTCATTAAAACACTTAATTAGAAGACATGGGAAAATGCACCTGAGAGTCAGAGACTCCTTGACCTACCATAGAAAGGCATTCCAGGATCCAGGGGCTGAAATTGAAACGCTAAAATAAGGTGGAAGTTAAAGGCTGGAACAGTTCAAGGTGTAGGTCCAGCACAACTCCACACACTGACAGCTTTGCAAGGATGCGTCCTTTTGTGACCTAAATTATATACCTCAATACACTGCAACAACTTCAACAGCTGTAGGACTATTCTCTTTTTTTATAAATACCAGAATAAGGCATTTTCTGACCTTAAAATTCACTGATTTGTCTTCAGACAACAAACAGCAAGTTACACAAACTGCACCACTAAAACATATATCTCTAAACAAACTTCCCAGTCTTAGCAGAAAGTGTTAGGAAACAGTTTAAAATAGAAAAATGCCTGTTTCCATACTCTCAATTCCCTGGCAGCAGCTCAGAACATTAAGTCATGTTTACTTTCCTTCCTGGAAAATCACCCCTCGCTCTCCCCCTAATGTCAGCACTGCCCGTGCTGGGAGCACGGCCTGGCTGAGTCAGCCCAGCTCACACAAGGCAGGGCACAAAGAGGGTCCTAATGAAGTGAAAATTAATTCAGCTTTCTCTTTTTCATGGGGATGCTGTATCCAGCACGAGGGTTTTCAGGAGTATCTCACGATTTTTGTTTTGTTTTGAAAGTACTGGTTGAACTACAGGGCATAGTTCAGGAATCCTGGTGGTTTATTTTGGTTTTCAAGGCCCGAAACACAAACGAGACTTCATAAATTGCCAAGCACAAGGCAAAGATCCTACAAACACTCGCAGGGAATCAGGGCTTCACTTTCAGATGGAATTTTTACAGGTAGGTACAGACACAAATGTGTAAATAATGTTTTTATAGCAAACTGTTCCATTAAACGATTCAAATCCTACGCTTTTCATACGTGTACAGTGAAGCCTGAAACCAGTGTCAGGAGGACTCAACATCCCACCAGTGAACTCAACCACAGAGCACCTGGAGATTCCCTCAAGTCAAGGTAGAATGGAACTTTCCCAGAATCTGAAATTCTTGGACAAGAATGAAAAGAAACTTGGAAGACAGTCCTCAACTCCATCAAAATGTGAATAATCCCAGTGCACAGAAAGTGCTGCCTTATGCAAGATGATCTTGCATTTATTCTTGCATTACAACTAAAAAAGTTTTGAAGCAATTCAAAAGTTCAGGCCCAAGTTTCACTGTGAGTCTCAGAGGGAGAAACTTTTTGAAAGTAGGATTTATAATTTTCTCTTATTCCTCTGGTAAAAAAAAAATATCCCATTTACACAAAGTTCTGGATTTACAGATTAAAAATATAGAAAACAATAACTAAAATGGGTGGTACCAGTAATCAGAATGGTGCCATTCCCACCTAGAATGAACAAGTCTCCTCATGATAAATAGAAATAATCCGTGCTCTTGAACCAAGAACATGGAGGCAGATTAACAATTAGGGTTTATGCCCCTTACTCTTTAATCTGCAAATTAAACAGAATTAGGAAACAGAAGAGAAATACAAGGAATACAATAGAGTTGACCAATTATACAAAATCTCAGCAATTCTACTTTACATTTCATACACCACCACATTATTTTGCTTTCAGACTTTTCCTGGACAAGGTGCTGGAGAGGGTACACAAGGCCAGCTAGGGGAAATATTTTTATTAAGTACTTCAGGAAATGAAGCGGATGATCCCAGGTCACTAAAAAAAAACCAAAACAAAAACAAACCCAAGCAATCGTTCAAAAAAATTACTCCAGTCTATAAACAGCAGCTTCAATGTTCATGTCACCCAGAACAAAATAGTTGCATAAAACATCTTAAAAAGCAGTCCTGTAAAAAAGAAGAAAGACAAAAGAAAGGCGCAGCATGAAGTCATTTCAGACAACCAGTTTTGTGAGAGCTTTAATGGCACAAAATGTTTATAAGCTACAACTTATACATGTAAACTGTATATAATGTTACAAAGTGCTAACTAATTTATGAAGAATGCATAATCACTTTGGCTCAGTTAACTCCAAGATTTCAACAAATGGCAATTAAAAAATTTGAATTTCTAACAATCGTCAGCTTTCACTTTTGAAAACAGTAAGTAAATATGCATTTGCTGCAGTTAGGTCAGCCTGCTGCATCTTTAATGTGCGAGTTTATGCATTTTTTCTTGATCCTATTTACAAATAGTCTAGGCCAGTTTTCACTGAATGTAAGAAAAATGAAGCCTACTTTTTTTTCTTTTTTTTTTTTTCCAAAACTGTAAACAGGTATAAAGCTTTTTAAACAACATTTATCTTAACAAAACTCCAACTCTCAATAGTTGAAACCCCTTTTGGAATGATGCAACACTGTGTTCCTGCTCATTGTAAAACTGGAAGTTGCAGACTTTCCTCCAAAGCTTAGAGTAGGGTCTCAATAAATACTGCATTGTGTCCCAGCCAGTGTTACAGTGACCACGGGGCATTCCTCAGCTCTGGGTTTCACAGGTTTTACTCCAAGTATCATTAGTGGTGTTGATACTCCAGCCACAAGTTTGCACTGTTATTTATCAGATACTCTGAAGAATTACCTTTTAATTTAGAAAGGGGTAATTTACTGGGTTTTTCTTGTTAAAAAGTACTCCCTACTTAGTAAAAATCTCTTTTTCCATTGCTCCCATTTCATACAAAACAAGGTGCTGTGTTAGAAGTGAAAGTGGTCCAGCCTTTGTCCCGCTCCCTCGGATTTTAGGGCTGGAAAATGAAGTATTTGATGCTCTCTAAAACCCCCTCCACCACGTTCCTCTGCCCGCCCCCACCTCTGGGTGAAACCCAATATCCACACCCAAAACAAACCCTCACTTGTGGGCAGCTCAAGCGCCACTAAGTGTTCACAACTAAAAGAATAAAAAGCAGATTACTCCAGAGGATTTGTTGTTCACCCTGAAAGCATTCTCTGACAGCATTCGGAAGTAGAGAATGAAAATAAATACAGTTTCGCAGTGGGTTCATACTTAACTTTTTCACTTCCTGGGAGCTAACTGAAGTTTTTTAAACCCAAATCTCAGCTGGGATTTAGCTTCTATGCATCAACTGGTTCAAGCAATCACTGCTCTATCAAATAATCAACTTTATAAAGTCTGATGCAAGCAAACAATTATAGGTAGCTGTTCTCTCCAGATGGCTGACTAGATTTGCTTATTTTCTACAAGTCAGCCTACTAAAGTTTTTATTTAAATGAGATTTTTGCTAGTCTTAAAATTAGCATTGGTTCCCTAAATACTTAGTATTAAAGTCTATATCATATTTTTTTTAATATATTCATATATATATAAAAAAAGAGTATTCTATCCTTCAGAGTTCATGCTACATGTTCTGAAATCCAATAAAATCTATTTAAGGACACGACTGTCCTGATGCTTTGTAACAATTTGGTACTAAAGCTTCACATTTTGAAAAGAAGTGTCACTGAAGGAGGACAAGGTTTAATGTTCCCTAAGATAAAAGTTCAACATCAGTGAGGAATCTACCCTAACATGAGACATCACGAGTGACTTTCAGGTTCCAAGTATCCCCGAAAAGGAGATTGTACAGTAAACAATGAGAGAGAGGAATATTGAAAATTCATTTGCAGAAGACGTTTCAGAGCTTTTACAACTTCTGAACCTTTCTGCACCTGCAAGATTGTCCCCCTTAAGGATGAGTCAAACGCTTTTCCTGCTGAAACTGCCGGATCCTCGGGGCTTTAAATGGTTCCACAACAAACAGAATAATTTCCTTTTACACAGAGCCTACCTACACCTACAGCTGTTGGGTTTTTCCTTAACTTAGAACTACTTTGAAAAGGAAAATTTCACACTGAAAATTTTCCCTTAAGAAAACAGGTAAGGAAAAGAAAAAGCTTCTTCACATGCAAACAATGCAATTTTTCTAATATTTCCTAGGTATCAGACAGGTTTTCCTACAAGGAATAAGGAGCTGACTTCATAGAAAAGACAAGATTACAACAATTACCTAATATTAAAATATGCTGATGGATTAAGTTATCCTACTTTAAAATTTATGCAGTCTTTGCCTCCTGCAAATCAAATGGTGTTTGTTAGCCAATACAAGGGACTGAGTAAATTCCCCCCAAAAGCTGATTTAAACTGGGTCTTTATTGCCAGTAATTTCTTAGTTTATTCCACAACCAGCTTCTTTTTTACAAAAGAAAAACTCTTTTCCACTCCAATCACTGATTTCCTTCCAAAGAGACTGTTTTGTCACCACCATGCAGTCAACACTTAGACCATGCACAACTGCAACTGAAGTCAGGTTGCACTAAGGAGGCAACAGCATCACTGATAAAATTAAACTTGCTGGTGGCATTTTGCATTGAGAGAAGCCCTTGCAACATAGAGACAGTTGTAAACTCCATCCAGCAACTCTGACGTGTCTTGCAGGCCAAGAGGCAGGGGAATGGGAGAGAGGGAAAAAATGTGGATAGCCAAACACCTCAACAGAGTTCCAACACAATACTGAATTCCAGAGTTAGCAAAAACCTGGATATGGAAGGAAAGGGTGAAGTCAGGGTCATGCTTAAAATGGTCTCAAGTCAAATGTACTAAATGAGACAGTAACACCTTCACAGGTCACGTGGGGTCCAGGTTTTGCACTCCATGGTTCAATAAGTGCTGGCTGAAGGTGTGGTCAGGCGTTTCCCAATGTAGATGCTGAAATAAAAAGTGTAAGGATATTGTATTGCACAAGAATATTCCCTGCTTTGCAAGAGTTCCCACACACCAAACTGCTCTAATCCCTCTCTCAAGCCTGAGATCCATCCACAGAGCTCCCTTCCCTTCTATAAAATTACTTACAGGGAGGTTTTGGATGAGCCTGGAAGGATCAGTGCTCTCAGTGCTCCCCCAGACTGGTTTTATTCTCCAGTCCCAGGCTCATGTGAATCCAAAAGCTTTTGTTTTTTGAGTACCTGACACAGCAACACTCCCAGATAACTGGGGTAAAACAAATCAAGTGCTGCCTATAGAGAGGGGGGTGAGCTTTTAAAACTCTGAGCATTGAGGATCTATGCAAACACTGACCACAAGCAAGATTTAAATCACTGCAGAAATGCACAATTTTGCTGTAGTACAAATATCTCACACTACATCCTCACATATTCTATCCTAATTTATTTGACAGTGTACAGGAATTTAAAGAGACACTTGAACTACATCCCCAGAAACAAACACAAAGTTAAATAAAAACATGTTTTGAGTCCATGCCTTTGCCCCATCCCAGAAGAACATAAGATGGATAAACAGAATGTAAGGATTTAGGCAAAGTGAGAGATTATGTGGGATTATGCAGGCAATGAAAACACTGCTGAGCAGAGAAACAGCTGATCTTGCAGGACACATCCAGTATTTCATTTCTCTAAGTACTCAAACCTTGATTTTCAGTAACATCACAATGGAGCACCAAACTGGGAATTACAGAGTTTGTGCCACACACACAACCTCGGCATCATTATTCGTACAGTGTGGTTTCATAATGGTCAGTAAACGTCATTTTTTACCTATTCTAATTTTCCCCTTTATAACCTGAAGCATTTAAATAGAAGGCACATAATCAAACTGCACGTTACAATTGCAAAGGTTATTTGCAAACTCATCCATGCATTTTCAATATAACTTGATTTATTCCAGAAATAAAGCACATTAAAGGCCGCAAAGTTTTCATTGTGGCAAAGTTTTCCTGCTTTTGTAAAAGTGCACCAAGTTTGAGTGAGGGGCAAAAATTGTTATTCTAGAAAAAGCCCTTTTCAGCAGTTGCTGACATTCAAGCAAAGTGGAAAAGCAAAAGTTGAAGGGAGAATTAGGTTAATACTTACCCTAGTCCCAGAGCCAAAACATGAGATATGAACAGAGATGGAATGAAAACCTTAAGAAATTCTGCAGAGAAAATGCCACCTTTTTTCATTGCTCCACTTTTTCTCATACTTAGAGACACTGAACGCTTAGGATGTCTGAAATGGAATTCCCTGGAAGAAGAGGGGGAGGGGGGGAAAAAATTCAACAAGACTTTTTTGTTTCTTTCCCTTTTTTTCTTTTTTTCTTTGCACACAAATGCACAGATCTCTGTAGAACATTTTTTTTTTTTTTAAGTACAAAGAGCTAGAGATCAAAGCCCGAGATTCCTTACACAGAGTAAGGAATCAAAGAGAATAAGAGGAGGGATTGTGGAGAGACCACTTACACAGACAGTATAGACACAAAGGGAGCAGGAGCTGCAGAGAGAGGTAGGTCCGAGAGAGGGAATTTCAGGATGTGATTTGTTAGCAAGAGGCCTCATTTTTTGTTCCAAACACAGATACAGAAGTCTGCCAGATTTAGACAGCATCCTCTATTTTAATAAAAATGCTTTGCATTCAAGGATCTCAAGGTTTCCCCTTCTGTGGATGAACATTACATATTTTACATAGAAAGAAAAAAAGGGACAGAGAATTTAGGAGACTTGCTCAACACTCTTCCACTCAATAAGCCAAGACTAAATCCCATGGATCCCAGCTCCAAGTACCCAGCTCTCCCAATAACAATAATTTTGTCAAGAAACCTTGCAATCAGCTTGCTGTGACTTTATATTACCTCCAAGTCATCCTGCTGCTATTTTGATTTTCATACTTCATTGTTTTGACCTTTTTTATCCTCCCCAAAGAGAAATCAATCTCTTCCTAAGATGAACTTATTTTGATTGTGAGATTGCGACCATCCTTTCCTTCATCTATTCATTAAAATATATTAACATTCATTAAAAACCCAGAGTTGAACTCACTTGGGAGGAATGTTTTCAGGCCTACTTGACCAGTCTGACACCCAGTCTGCACTTTTCTTCAAAACTTCCAATTCTTTCTCTCCTTCTACTGCTTCTTCTTCGGACTGAAACACACAGGGGACAAGCCTTGTAACACTCAATTAGCTCCTCCTCAGGGTGTTAAATTGAGAGTGACAACCACAGTGGTGACATGATAAGCACCAAACGGTGGCACCTGATAAACAAGCAAGTGTTCTTGGACTGCTGATTATTTCAAAGAGATTTGATTTTTGCCAGCAGAAGTCAGGAAACCACTAATTCTATTACTATTTCCACATCATTGCAAGCTGTTTGTTTTTTTTAACTAACAAAAACAAAGGAATATTTTAATCCTAAATGTAATAAACCAGAATTGTGAAAAAAAATATTTACAAATGGAAAAAAACATTAGGTTGATGGCATTCCATTTAAAGCCCACAGAACGTGACTAAAAGCATGGGAAGTCAAATAAAAAGGTTTCAAAACCAGTATTTTGACTTTTTAAAGGTGTTATTAGTCATTTAAAATTTGTATTACTTGCAACTAGTAGCTTCTACTGGGTGAATCCCAAATGCAGGAGGCAAAGGCAAGCACTCACTCTAACTGTATATAAAAATTTAACTTTACATCAACAGATGCAAATGTTACCATATAGGAAATGAAATAAATTAGGAAGAGTAGAGAACACCACTGCCTTTAACTCCTACTTAGTATTAAAACAATCTCCTGAGTGACTCTTATTAAAATAAGATAAACCACTTACAACATTAAGTGGGAACCACAGCAAATCAAACAGCACAGTCACAAGTGAGATGCAGAGCTCACCAACACCTTCATTCAGACCCTTCTGGCTCTCAGGGCAGAACTGCAACAGTCCCAGGTCTTTGACAAAATTAAATGCAAGGTTTCATTCTTGCAGGAATGTTTCATTTATACTGCTGAAGACAGCAAATTCTATGAAATCATCAAACTAAGAGTTCAGCATTAGTCCCCTCTCAGTTTGTGCTATGGAGATTACTCACTGTCGTGTGAATGAGTGTCTGCACAGCAATCACTGAACACCCTGAAATCTTGTGCAGAGATATCAACACTTCAAACCCAGCTTTGACACCCGGTGCCAGCAGGGTTACACAGTAACACGACTGCTAGGAAAGAGGCATTTCTCAGACGTACAGATGGAGACTCCTTTTTCCCTCACTCCAAAACTATTAATCTCTATGTTAAATTTCAATTAATACAGAATTTAAGTCTTTTGACATCACAAAGAGCTTGTTCTACCCCTCAAGCCTAGATCAAATACCCACAACTTACAAGTGTATAAAGTTAAGGAAGAAAGTACCTGAGAACTACTGTCTTTACTTGTGTGCATTTCCACATCAAAAGTTATCTGACCATCATCTTGAGGTGACGGGCTGAAGAAAAATTGATTTTGTTATGTCATTTTGTCAAGTAAAGAATCATCAGTGTAGATAAATCTCAGCTGAATCATTTCCTCATGCATTTCTGGACATTATTCAGCTGAGTTACAGACTGCACCACCCTTCAGATCCCAAATACCAGCATTAGAAAGTCTTCCCAACCCCCCCATCTTTTCAACTTTTTTTTGTTTATAATCCTACCCTTCTCGACAGGGTTGACAGTTGCTCCCTAAAGCAAAGAAAGCACTGCCCAAAAGTTCAGCTGCTACAGAAAAGATGCAAATCCCTTTGTTCTTGTAGGGAACCCTGCCAGTATTGTGAATTACATGTGTTTTTGTATCATTACAAGTGGAAACATCAGACAGTTACCACAAGCCAGCGACTATTCCAAACACTGGAGCACAAGAGAAAAAACTTTACCCATCCACAGGACAAAAAGGGCAATAAACTGCAGGCAGAGCAGCCAACACTCCTTTACCTGTCACAGTGGGAACTACCTCTTGAACTGCTCTGTCCTGACTCGTGCTGGGCATCCAGGAGGATTTTTTCCATGTCTCCATTGTGGATGGAGGAGGAGGATGGGACGTGCTCCAGGCCCCCGTTCTTGCCATTGCCGTTGTCGTTGCTGTTGCCGTTGCCGTTCATCTGCAGCTCCACCCAGGAACCTGTGGGGCAGCCACACGTCACCCCATGGACACCCCAGCACTGAACACACCTTCAATTTATCAACTGCACCCAGAGGGAAACGCCAGCATGCTGGCTTCAGATAACACACACTGACCTGAGAGCGCTCATAAACACGGCACAGAGACAACAGTGACACGGTTCTTCTTCTTTCATCAACACAAACACCCCTAAAAGCTGCGTTGTTGCTCCCTAACTCTGGATTTGGTCAATAAAATGTCCCTTTTCTCCCCAACTATTAATACTCTAATCAGCCACGTCTCTCTCTGCAGTTTGGAGCTTCAATTAACTATGGATCACTCCATTACACGTCACCCTGTTCTACATTCCTTTCTCAAATAGAACTTTCATCCCTGTGCCCCCTACTAAAAAACTCCCCCCTGTGCAGCTTTATATTCCCCCTTCCTCTACTTCCAAAGGCCTTGGATCAATCCCTGATTTTTCTATACATCAGGAAGGCTGCCATTCTCAGGCCCCATTCAGCTTGCTTTGCCCTGGCACAAACATCTCCCATAAAGCCCAGATTTACTGGTTTTTTCCCCATTTTTTGGTAGTTTTACCTATGGGACATTCATGTGTACACTAAGATTCAACAGAGAGCAAGAGTGTACCATGGATGACAAGAGCAGCTGCTGAAAAAAGTTCACACACTCTGTAGTTAAGGTGAGGATTTTTATTTTTAAACGTATTTCACTTATATTTCATGTGCATATTAACTAAATGTGACAGTACTGATACATTCTTTAGTGATATGATTCAATGGGAAACAAACAGGTTTTAGAAATACATGTCACCACTACTCCTGTGTAATTTAATGTATTCCACCTGAAGGCAGGAGCTTTCAGGGGTTTTTTTGGATTTGGTTGACTAAAGTCTGGACATCTTCCCCAGCAAGGTAAAAATATCCAAGAAAAGCAAGCCTGAAGCTACAAACACAACATCTGAAACTACTTTTTGAGCATTATTTGTACAAGTTCCACACTTTAACACTGATTTTTGATTTCTGAAATGCACCTGGGAGTGCCTGCACTTATTTTTTGTAGCATGGTTTTGTCTCTGTGTCGCTCCATCAGTGACACAGGAAGGGATGTTTAATAAAGAGCCTGTTTCCAACTTGATTTGGTGAAGAATTCACCTTTAGTGTCGATTATTCACGATGCCAGCGATGTCCACGGAAGCATAATGCCCTGGTGGTTCCCAGCCTGGTTTCCCCAGGCTGGATTCACAAACAAGGAATTTTGGGTATGCACAGGCACCAGCTCAGCACTGCACACTAGGCTTTTCAGATAACCAAGTGTTAACAGGGAAGAGGCAGCTTTGCTCAGTCAGCATCAGACAGAGGCTGTGTTATTCCAGATTGGTGATGACTGCTGGTGTCTGAATTCCTAAACAAAACAGCCAGACTCTAAGAGCTTTGTCAGGAAGGTTGTTCTGCCTTGTAGCAGCAAGAGGCCACACCTGCAGAAAAGCAGGTGGCAAATGCAGTTAGCAGGTGGTCAAAAGTTAGTTAGGTAAAAAAACTTTATATTCGCCAACAACCGCTTTTGGCCGTTGGAAAATCAGGACCTGCAAAGCCATTTATGATTAAAAAAATCAGCAGAGGGCAAAGGTGAGGGGGGATGTGTTCTTCTGACACCAGAACACCCAGAGGATGGTGATCAGATCTCCTTACTCTGACACACAGCTCTAAATCCACTGCCACAAATAAAATTTACCTTGGGCTGACAAACTCTGCGTTTACCTTAAACACACCGTGGCTGTAGTAGGAAGAAACCCCAAATTCGAGTGTGAGTAAAGAGTCCCTGGGAGCTGAGCAGGAGTTGACATGAGGAGCAGCACGTTCCCACTTGACCTCACCGAGAATGACTCAAAATGCACCCAAGGAAGCTCAATCTGCCATCAAGCTCCAACACGCTCCCTGCTCCCACTGGCACTCACAACCGGTTTTGGACAGAGAACATGACTGCGTTCAAAGACTGATTAGAGGGACATAAATCTCTGTTTCTTTAAAGGGATGGACAGGAATGTATTGAAGAATAAAGCGCCCAAATAACAGAGAGTGGGGTTTGCCCCAAGCTTTTTTGAGAACTAAGGAAGTTACATGAATCACCTGCCTGAGAACTTCTAATTTTTGCCTTGTTTCTACTTGGCAGTAAAACAGAAAATGTGGCAGAATGAAGAGTGGTAGTAGAATTAAGAGTAATAGAATTAAGAAATGTGGCAGCATCTCCTCCCTTCACAAATCAGGTAACACACACTCTTTGGAGAAAAAAACAAACCAAACAACTGTCCACATAAACTGTATTTTTCTCCAAAATTGTTTGAATTTTGGCTTTGCTCTATGGCTAATTATTTCACTATGAATTTATATATACTGACTTTAATTCCATGTTTTTCCATAACTTGGTGGACTGTTTAAACAACAGGAGCTAAACATGTTGGGGAAGACAGGTCTCATTTTGTTTATTCCCTCTGAGTTCAGCTGGGTGCATGAAGTGGAGATATCAAAGGCAGTATATAAATCAAATATCTGTATACATTTCATAGATATAAAAATACTCCAAAGTAGTAGCTCACAAGTAGTCTGAGGCACGATCAACCTGAATAAACTAATAAATATCACTTTTACAACGAAGTACAACATTAACAAAAAAAAAAAGAAGAGGGAAAGGGAAAGGAAAATAAAGCCAACCAGATTCCCACAATGGTAATTATTAAGCAGATTTTCCATGACAGAGCTAGATAGCTTCTTGCCTAAGGTGGGATTTCTTTTTGTCAATATGTAACAGAGCTTTATAATAATTAAAACACAGGAAGAATGTAGAATTCCCAAAGCAAGCAAGTTGGGTTTTTTATCTCTATGAACCCAACAGAGCACAGGTTACCAGTTTCATTCTCAGCTCTTCTGCCCTCCAAGTGCTAAAGGATCTTTGAATAAAAGGCCCTAAACATGCACAAATGACACACACAACACCGTGAATATGTGTCTGAGCTCATTAGCCTGAAAAGTTCACTGAAAAGCTGAGAGAATGGCAGAAAATGCACCTCTCCCACCAAAGCATTGTGCAGGGACTGAACATCTGAAAGCAGCACTAAGCCTGCATGGAGCTGATTGGGTGCATTTGTTTTGTTCCCAGAGCAGAGAGTGTCAAACATTTCCTCTCCTACCTTGTGCTCAGCTCCTCCAGCACTGAGCTGGGTGAGCCTCTACGTGCTGACCCAGCAGCAAGATCTCCGTGGGCAGATCCAGCCCCGGTTTACAGAGCTCTCAGCTCTTGTCGCTCCTATCTCCCAGCAGATTAATGAGTCCCACAATTACCACACCACCAGAAACTAAAAATAAAATATACAGGCATCAAATATGGCCATTTCTAAAGTAAGCATCGAGTCAGGCACAGGGCATGTCGCAACTCTGACAGCCTAATTGTTATTTAAGTGCAACAAGCCTGAATAATTCGCCAAAATTATTGACTCAGGTAACATTGTTTAAGGCACCACGGTTATCACACAGTGTAGTGTTACCACAACACAATAGCAGCGTTATGAAATGGGCACAGTTTATTCTTCCTTTCATACAATTCCCATTGAGTTATGGAAAACCAACCAGCGAGTTTATTTCGTGGTCATCTAAACTTCATCGTAAACCACAGAGGTTACAGTTAGTCATTAATGCAATTTATTCACCTCTTCTATCCTTAAAATTTAGAGATGAAAAGATACGCTGAAGGAACTATTTATAACGAAGGGAAAGCATT
Source organism: Corvus kubaryi (assembly GCF_017639235.1). Taxonomy (NCBI): domain Eukaryota; kingdom Metazoa; phylum Chordata; class Aves; order Passeriformes; family Corvidae; genus Corvus; species Corvus kubaryi. The sequence goes on from NW_024581080.1 coordinate 948,494, forward strand.
TGCCAAGTAAGTACCAGAGCCTACATGATGTGCCTTACTAGTGTTATCCCAGGAACAAAAGGATGCAGCAAAGCAGCTGACAGAGATGCCGGATATAGAGGGAAATAGCTCACGTCAGTGCTATTGACTCAGCCACTGAATAAACTCATTCCCACAGCCACGCTCCTCCCCCTACCCCGCTGTATCCCCATCGTCGCTGTTCGGGTAAACTCCGTGTAACCACGCAACGAGCTTGGCCCGTTCCTCGGGGGACTCGATCGCCCCCAGCCCACTGCGAGGGACGGCGGCTCGGGTCCCACCGGGCGCAGCACTCCCGCCGCACTCGGAGCCCGTTTTATCTACCGGGGCAGTGCCGCGCGGCCCCTCGGCTCTGCCGGCCGCGCTCCCAGTGGCTCCCGCTGCCCGGGGGCTGCGGGATCTGCTCGGGGGCTGCGGGATCCCCCCGGTGCGGGACAGCCGCGCCCAGGCCCCGCGCTGCCCCCGTGCCCCCTGCGGCGGCCGCCGGGCCATTTATACCCGCTCGGCCGCCGCCCATTGGCCCCCGGCGGCTCGCGCGGCGCGTCCTCCGCCAATGGCGGCCCGGGGGGGTCGCGGCCCTCACGGCCCCTCAGGGCCCCCCGCGCCATTCCCCGCCCGCGCCCCAGCGGCCACACTCACTGTTGAGGCCGGGCTCGCCGTGCGTGCCGTCCGCCGGCGGGTTGTTGTTGTTGTTGTGGTGCTGCGGCGGCTCCTGAGGGCTGGACATGGCGGCGGCGGCACCGCGGCTGACGCGACTGAGGAGCCGCTGGGGCAACAACAACAAACCCGGTCTCCGGTCCGGGCCCGGCCGCCCCGCCCCGTCCCCCCGCGCTGCGCAGGCGCGGCGCGCGCCGCTCCCGCCCTCCGCCTCCATGGCGCGACCCCCGCCCGCGCACGTCCCGCGCGTGCGCAGGGGGGACGCTGAGGGAGCCGTGGCGGCGCGGGGGGGACGGGGACGTGGGGACGGGGAATGAGGCGGTGAGCCCGGCTGGGAAAGCCCTGCGAGACCACCGAGTCCGACCCGTGACCGATCCCCACCTCGTGCCCAGCCCAGAGCTCTGAGTGCCACGTCCAGCCCTTCCTTGGTCACCTCCAGGGATGGGCACTCCAAACCTCCCTGGGCAATTCCAAGGCCTGGCCACCCTTTCCATGAGGAAATTCCCGCTGGTGCCCACCCTGAGCCTGCCCTGGCCCAGCCTGAGGCCGTTCCCTCTCCTCCTGTCCCTGTTCCTTGCCAGCAGAGCCCGACCCCCCCGGCTGCCCCCTCCTGTCAGGTCCCCCCTGATCCCCCTTTTCATTTTGTTAACTTCATTCTGTTTTGACATCACTTCAACTTTATGGTTTATTTGGAGGCCTAGACTCTTCTTGGTGGAATTTTGTAACTTCAGTCCCATCTCTCTCAAACATATATCTATTCATAAGCATTTTGCTTCACAAAAGCTGTAAAGGAGTCTTTTACACCATAAAGTCCTCCCATCAACAGCCAGGAGAGTATAAATTGTAGCTTTTTCATTACTGTACTCACTGTAGGAGTTCAGTAACAGCAACACCATCAGAGTGAAGCCACGCAGACACAACTCCAGTAGTGTTCTTTGTTCTCTCCCCATTACAAATGCGAAGAAATCACTTTATTTCTGTGTCAGAACTGTTTTAAGCTAGAGAAAAAGCTTGTATGCACAAGTGTCGCAATCATCCCATACTAGAATGCCTGTTTTAAATATTTTTTGTCTTCGATTAATCTACACTAGTGTTGGATGTTTGAAACCCACGTTTTGTAACACCAACACTTCCCAATTTGACTGCAGACCCTGCATGACTGATCCAAATATATCATCCTGTGGAAAATCTGGATGTCTCTGGGATAGTACTGGGAGAGAATTAGCTACATTAGTAGTAAAAAGAAAGCGGTATTTTAATTAATTTGATAAAACATCTGTTTACATGTGGAGGGGCCACAGAAACATTCGAGATTGGAGTCAGAACAATGAGCTACTTAGGATTTTGAATAGAAAACCTGCTCGGGTAACCCAATCCCACTTTGCAACCCTCGAATCACAGGCTGACATGAGCATTTGTCACCACCCTCATTCAGGAAGCATTTGCCACAACACTTGTGGCATGAATATTTATCAGTCAAGTGGGACTATTAAAATTTCTGAGTCAGAAATAAATTGATCAAGATTATAGAGTGAGTCAATGCAGAGCCAGAAATAGCATTCACAAGGCCTGACTTTCAGCCCTGTGCTTGAACCACTACTTCAGGTTCCTTGAAGCATTTGAATGATGTAGTTAATGTTTGTAATTTGAATCCTGGGATGGAAAATGCTGTGACAATGGCAGGGTTGGAGTGACACAAAACCACATGTTAATAGAAGAGAAAAAATGGTCATAAATTTCTGGGAATTGTTTTTGTACTGGAGTGCAATACAAAAGTTTTTCTTCTAGGAAAAAAAAACCAAAAAAACCAAACCAAAAACCTTTAAGTCAATTGAAATCAAACAAGTAACAAGACCTGTGCCAAGACAATCCCACTGGTTTATCTCATGATTCCAAGGTGTTCTAAATGCTTGAAACAAGTAAAGAAGGAAAGCTGTGGGTGCCCCTGGATTCCTGGAAGTGTCCAAGACCAGGCTGGATGCGGCTTGGAGCACCCCGGGACAGTGGGAGGTGTCCCTGCCCATGGCAGGGGGTGGCACTGGATGGGATTTATGGTCCCTTCTAACCCAAAACATTCTGCGATTCTAAAGTCTAAAACATGCCATGATTACTTTTGTTTTCTTTGTTTAGTGTTTCTGTTCCCCAAAGCTGAGAAAGAGCCCTTTCCTGAGCTGGACACACCCAGCATCCCCCCTGCACGAGGGCTCTTTGCCCTGCACACCTCGGCTGAACTCTTTGTGCTGCAATAATCCACCCTGGAAACGCTTTTATAGTGTTTCATATTTAGCAACAACTGATCACTGTTGATTCCGGAGGTGACTTCGAGGGACAGTGACCACACCTCCCCGTGACCCCTCGCTGTTCCGAAGCCTCCACCTCTTTCCAGTAATGTTTTGCCTCCTAGTGGAGAGCCCCGGCTCAGAAAAGCATTATTAAAACCAGCCAGGGCTGTTTTCCTGTTTGCAAAGGTTGAGGCTGTTAAAATTGGAGGGTAAAATTCACTGTGTAGAGAAATTGAATTCACAGGTTTTATTCTCTCAGCTGTGAAACAAACACTGGTTTTATTCCACCTCTCATCTTTAGAAGCCCAAACCATTCCAGGCCAGGTTAAATAAGATGTTTGCTGAGGGCAAACAAACAGCTCCAGACACCCACAGTCATTACACAGCAGCCTCACTCCCAGCACACCTCGATCCAAGACACCAGTCCTTCCCTTTACAACAGCCAATTCCATGGGAAAGGGCAAAAGGAGACACCTTTTATTCAATAAAAGGAGTGTTTGACGTGAGCCAGGATGTTTTACACCTCTACAGCCCGAGGGGAAGAACAGAAGAGCAGCACACAGGAAATTGCTTCCCAGCTCTGCTGTGCCTAACAAGATGACAATAAAAATCTCTATTAAAATACTGGTATTCCATCATCCACAGCCCCTCTCCAGGAGGGGAAAAACCACAGGTTTCTGCTTGTCAGCACTACCTGAACTTTTCCCAATCAGGCTGATGATAAAAGGATCTGTAGTTAAGCAATAAATGCTCCTGTCCTGCCTGAACAGAGCAGTAAGGGAGCAGGTGCTGCTGCACATCCAGCATGCTTTCTGGGCAGCAGCCACATCCTAGCAGGGAAGGGACAAAGGACTCGAGGCACAGGGCTCCTGTGGACCTTGGCATTGTGTCAGCTGGACAAACACCTCACCCTGAACAGTAACTGGTGACAGGAGTGACACTGCAGTTGTCACATTGCAGATACAAACCACCTAAGTGGTGGTTGGTGGCATTTCAGTACCAGCAGTGGCTTCAGGACAAGAGTGCAGGGAAGAGAACACCTTTCCTGTGTTTAGTCTGGCATTCAGGGACTGGAAATTGCGGATTTGCACTGGTTTTACTGGGCACTGAGGAGGCTGCGTGACTGAGCAGCTGAAGGCAGTGAGCAGCACTGTCCTGCCTGGGACAGGATCGGGGACCCCGTGCCCCAGGCACAGGGAAGAGACCACTCATTCAAAAATACCTGCAAATGCAGAAAAGGGGAGGGGCAGGAAAGAGCATAAAAAGCATCCTGACAAAGTGTATTCTCTGCATACTTTTATTAATAAAATATACGATTTACAGCATGTATCAGTGGACAGTGTGCTTAGAGAATTCTGTAATGGATGGCGTGACAGCACAGGCGGGAGCTGGGTTTGGTGAGGACAAGTTAAACCTCAGATGACAGCTCAAGGATCACCATTACCAACAAACCCAAACCCTTTCCCAAGGCAAGCTTTAACCCATCCCAGCAGGCCCAGCTGTGGTCCCAGAGGAAGCCGTACTGGAGTATTGCTCTAGGTGACTGCACCGTCACTCTGTGCCGCCTTCACGTGCTCAGCTCCGGGTGGGGCTGTGCTAAGCACCTTTAGTGCATCCCTGGGGCTCAGGGTGGCACAGGAACAGCAGCCTCAATGCCATGGCCCTCATCTTCCTAATCCAGGATCGTTAAACCTACACCTTCACAAAACATGATTTTACCAGCTCCACAGCAAAGCATCCCATCACCTCAGTGCCCTCACGATAAGATAAAGAATAAACCTTGGCCCTGGAAACAGCTGTACACGTGATTAATGTTACTCAACGAGTTGTTTCCTGTCTGGTTGCTGGAGTAAAATTAGTCACATGCTACTAAGTAGGAGTAGGGCCCACTCGTTTATTCACCCACTGGAAAACAGCTGCTGTCCCTAGGGCAGTTCATTTGTTTTACAAGGCTAACAGGTGAAAAAAAAAAGGTAAAATCCTTACAAAGGCTCATGGTCAGGCATGCATGGTACAAGACAAATACTGTATTGAAGAGAACCAGATTAATAAATACTAGAATTTTTACATTTTCAAACCACTGCACAAGGACTTAAAAGAAATTAAAGAGTGATTGCAATAGTAGTCTTGTTAACAACCTCTAACCCAGCCAAAATTTTACAGCAGAAACAGTATCTCAGTTGATCGAATCATAACGTCATTTTAATAACTACCTCTAAGCCACAGAAATAATTACATCTAGGTAACTCAAAAGTGAAAATTCTCCCAGTCAAGGTAAGTTCACTATGACTTCAAACTTCACTGAACATTTCCGTGAAGGAAGAGCAAAACCTAAAAGCACATTTAGCAGAAGTATCTGGAAGTAAAAACTCATGAGCCTTATAAAGCATCAATATCTAGTTCATCTTTGGATAAGCCTTATGTGCTGAAGAGTTGAAATCTCTCACATCACTATGAACACTTATTTCATGCAGCTTCTGTACTCTACGTGTTTGGCTCCTTGCACCTGTGAACGTTTCTGTAAGTGCAGGAACTTCACAAAGCCAAAAGCCAGAAGAAAACACTTGCATGGTTAAAACCACATTTCCAGTTGTTAGCAATAAATACAGAAGATAGAGCAGCAGAATGCAGTGCAGTCATTAGCTATGGAACCATGGTGCTGCTACTACAGAACACCACACAAGAGCTCAGACAACTTCTCACAAAGCCACAGGGGACTTGGTGCTCTAAACAAGGCATTAAAGGTATTTTATCCTAAAACAAGGCATTGAAGAAACCAGAACAAAACTAAACATTAAGACATCAGTCCCATAAAATGGAATTTAAAACCTGAAGATTCTATTCCTGTTCTGATTAAAGCAACAGGTTAAAAAGAGGAGCATTCAAGGACATGGGAATGGGAAGTGACTGCTCAGATCAAAACCTGACAGCAGTTGTGGTGCCGAGATGGAAGTGGTCACACACTGGCTGGTGCTCAGGTTACTCAGGAGTGAATGCAGGTACCTGTGAAATCCCTCCCTCTCTTCATTCCCATGAAAAATAATTAATACTGGTTAAAATCATTACAAAAAACATCATTTTATTTTCATGCATCTAAGGTAAAACACAGAGTATTTGTATAAAGAGGTAGATTAAAAAAAAAGAAAACAGATTCTCCATTCTTTGTCACTTTTATTCAGTAGTTTGTTTTTTTCCTTATTTTCTCTTTTTTTTTGGTGCCAGACATGGCAAGGAGTGATTACAGTCAACTGTTTATTAAAACATTTGTTGCAACACAGACCCCCTTTACCACTGACCCCAAACGGACCCATTTTATGTGCTTTATTTTCTTTTTTTTTTTTTCCATACACCACCACCAAGGCAAGGTGGAGGGGGACGAAGGGGGAGGGGGGAGTCCAGGAGGCCAGAAGGAGGAGGAATGCTACAAGCCACAGCAAGAATGAGCTGTATTTAATAAAAAAAGGGGGCCACGAATGATACAGTAATGAGGTTACACAATTAAATCCCATAGCATGATTGAAGGCTTTCCCTGTGTCTGACGTCATCACAATGGAAGGCATAAAAAGTGGAGTAAACCGATGTTGAGACAGTCCAGTCTAGTCCATTAGGCAAGATGGTGCAAGTAGTCATTTAAATTAAAAAGTGCCCTATCCTCACCTAAATGGCTAGCAGGCATGGAGACAACAGAGCCACAGAGCCTTCTCCATGGAGCTATAAAAGTGTGTTGTCATATGGCACATTTTTAAACACTGGAAAGGGGTGCCATAATGGACCTCTCACTCGCTTTCGTTACAGGTACAAATGCTAGATTCAACTATTTCAACTATGCAGGAAGTGACTCTTCAGTTAGGAATGCCAACCCTAATTCATCTTGTCTTGAAATATATACAAGTTGTTTGTGGTAGCTACGGCGATGATGTTCTCCTTGGGGTGCCAGGCTGTGTGCAGGATCTTCTTGTTGAAGTCTAAGCTGTCAACACTGATCTCGTCCTTCTTCCTCTTGCCACTGGCACACACCTTGCGTGGCTTCAGCACCGTGCGGGGTTTGTTGTTCTCCCGGGATGCCTCCAAGGTGATGTCTCGCTTCGTGTTTCTGTCAAACATCCTGAAGAAGTTGTTGTAAGATCCTGTCATGACAATGCTGCACAGAGGGGGAAGGAAGAAAGAGGTCAGTTGGGAATTCCTTCTCCTTTTCACAAGCCGGAGGGTCCCGACTCAGATCACACAAATGGAAAGGAGGTGGCCTCACCCACACCTGCTGCAGCTAAAGGGAAGCAGGGACTGCAGTGTTTTATAGTTTTAAAACCCTCCAAAAATACCCTTTTTCCTTCCCTGGGTCCTTTGAGGTATTTTGTTATCCAAGAACCTTGAATGTCATTATTTAATTTGCTTTTCACACACACACACACACACACACACACGCACAGAAGAGATCCAACAAACCCCAAACACATTGGATTTTTAGCCATGTGATTTTAGTGACACACAAATTGTGTGAACTTAGGTACTGAGCAGCACATCTAGTTTGTGAAAATCCCTTATAGCTCCTGGTTCTGCATCAGCTGTTCAGAATCTGCATCAGCAGCAAGAAAAATACATTTACAAGTTTCTCTGTCCTTCCATTGCCTCAAAAAATATTTGAGCAGACAGGTGCCAAATTAAAAAAAAAAATAAAAAAGCACCATGTCTGACAGTACTGACAGGGAACCAATGAGCTGCTTTAGATGCAGTAAATAAGCAGTTAATGACATGATTAGCACAGAAGCAAGAGCTGTCCTAAGTGGTGTTATTGGCAGGTCACTACCATGGCAAATCACTGTAAAAAGGAACATTCCTGGAAGGTTTTCCCACGGGTTCCCCAACAGGTCTGGTGCAGATTCCTACAGAGCTAACAATGTACATGGTAAAGTCTACTGAAGCACTACAGTGTTGTCCCAAACAAGATATATGAGGTCCACTGCCCATTTTAAGAATAATTTGGAAAGATCTGAAGTGCATTGGGAGAATTCCACTTGCCTGTCAGATCCATTCCAACAGCATTCGAACTTGTCAAAAATGCAATCGTTCTCATACAGCGAGCAGAGTTTACTTCTGAGGTATTCATGCACCTGGAAAAGAGGGACCAGAGAAACTGAGTGAGCACTGGACTCACACACCTGTGTAACAGCCTTCCCAGACCGTTCCAAAAGCAAGGAAGTACCTGAGACTGCTCAAAAGAGCTCTTTCTTATAAAGAAAACAGCAATTTTCAGTGGCAGCTAAAAACATTTTATGAAAAGGATGTGTTTCACCTTCCATTTTCTTTGGGAAATAACAGAGAACATAAAGACAGCTGAAGACTTGTCATGACTCTCACGGCTGGAGATCACCTCTCCACCTCCCACATTCCCACTGGGTAAGAGGGAGGCTTTTTCAGCCCCAAACACAGATTTGGATTCTGCCACCACCCTGCAAATACCAAAATCCTTCAGCAGGAGTATGGAATCCCCAAACCTCAGGGATACTCTGCCCGAATCTACACACAAAACTGTAACTGCCACGTCAAGACCATCAGTAAGACTCGGCCTCTGTCCAGATTTTGTAACTTCCAGCCCACATGATTCATTTTCACCCAATACCTGGTATGTTTCCACAGGTCTATTTTCCATATTTAAATCCCAGATCTTCACTGACAGATAATCTCTAGTCATCATATACCGACCACTATGGCTAAATTTGACATCAGATATGGAAGAGATGATTTCAGAGAAAAATGATCTGTTGCTAGGATCTTCTGGTTCTTCAAACACTGCAGGAAAATAAGACAGGCATTTCAAGAGGTAAGTTTGTGTCTCTTTGATACAAGATACAACTGAATTACTTTAACACTTTTTCAATAAACTTTCCACCTTGGGCTACTCTGTGTTATATAAAATAACTTTCAAGGAGAAACACTTGTAATATAGTTGCCATACCCTTATTGTTGTAGCAACCCAAGGTCAGCTTCTTAATAAATGTATTATTTGCTAATATGTGAAGTCTTGATTCACAATGCAAGATTTCCAGCATCAAGTACAGACCTAATGGCCTTTAACCACCTGAAATTTGCAAAAAGCCATTTCTGGTGTCTAAACAGAAGCTACTACTCATTTCCTTCACTATTTTTACTCCAAGAAACCATAAATATAACTTTAAGATTTATTTAGATTTTAGGCTTTAGCTCTGTTCAATGCACTACAGGAATCCTATACAAATCCACACATACAATTCAGTGTTTGATATAATCTAACAGCAAATGTCCTCTGGCACAGGGAGGCACTAAACTGCAGCACTCACACTTCGAATGTCTGTCACAGAGGGCTGATGCCCTCATGTCACACAAGCGAATGGTGCCTTTACTGCTGCTGTAGACAAATGTGCTGCAGCTGTTGGGGTGGAACTCTGCAGCTGTGATCACCTCTGTCAGCTCCTCCATGTTGGCAGGCTTGATATCTACAATGTCTGCAGCAGCTCGTTAAGGAATTGCCTCCAGTGAAACCCAAGGTATTTTTCAGTTCAAGATGCTTTCAGAAATGCTGCTTCTGGCTTGTGGGACCAGGCACAACGCAGGTAAGAGTTAAAATCAAGCCACACAATTTGTCTACAAGGCAAGGTGGTAACATCCCATTCCATATCGATTTCAAGATAATTCTTACAGCTGCAAAAACCTGCTTCAGTTTTGCCCACTCCAGCAGTAATTAATTCTATCCTACAAATTATCTCCCAAGTTTTTCACATAGACCTTTATTTTGCTTAAATTCTAATTATACTGCTACATTATAAAATGTTATTTTATATTAAAAACTTGACACAGCTGTGGCTGCTCCATCCCTGAAAGTGTCCAAGGCCAGGTTGGAGCAACCTGGGATAGTGGAAGATGTCCTGCCCACCTGGATGAGCTTTTATGTCCCTTCCAACCCAAACCATTCCTTCTCCAGAAGTAAAAGCTCTTACAATTACTAGGGAGGAATAATCAGGATTGACAGAGATTAATTCTCTGTATATATACTAAACACTTCCCATGAAAGGAAATAAAATCCAACCGTTTTCCAGTCCCACAGAACACTGGCAAAAGGATACTAAAACTTCTGTCTGTGATTTCTAGGTGCCACAGGTTGATCCGCAGGTCGTCTGCAGACAGGTACGTTTCGTAGTCACTATTGATGGAGATGGAATTGATGTGATACGTGTGGGCATTGGCAAATATCCTTCGTGGGCTGGCTTCCACCATGAGGTCCATGGGCCTGAACACTGGCACCTACACAACACACACAGTAGGGTGAGAGTGAGATCCAAAGCTAACTCAGACATCAGCACTTCAACATGCTGAGCTGGGTGAAGTATCTTAAAAGTCAATACTTCTGCCAAGTGGGATCACAGAAAAGATGATGATGTGATGGGGCAGTTCCTCCCTGAGCCATGGGCTGGGAGAGGAGAAATGAGCTGATTGTGAGCTACTCACCCGTAGTGTTGTAACTGTAGTAGGATCCCTATACCGTCCATCCTCCTCCTTTAAATTATAACCCTCAGGTCTTTTGTCCCTTTCACTGATTTTCCATAACTTTATTGTTTTATCTGCAACGAAACAGCCCCAGTTTAAAATAAGAGCTGTGGAGAGACACCAGTCATCACTGCTGATGCCTTCAAACAAGACAAGGCCACCCACGTGCACCAAAAAAGACAAAAATGTTGCTTAGGGAAAACAAGACAAGATAAAAAGCATTAAAAAAACCTCCTCCACAGTTTGTTCTTTTTATAAGAGTTACAGCAAGTTTCAGTTAGGACAGGAATTGCTATGAATGATTGATGTAAGCTCTGACACAGGAACTCACACATGTGAAGGTCTCTGGGCTATAAAGCAACGAAATCCCAAGTACACCACCCTGTGCTGGGGACACCTGTGCCCAGGGAAGCCACCAGAGGCACATCCCCAGATCCCTGCAGTTAAACCATGCTTGATTCCAGCTTTTTGGAGAGGATTAGACCAAATCCTAATAGCAAACCTACATAATAACATGTTATGGTGCAAAATAAAGTCATAACTTACCATTTGTAGACAATAAAAACTGAGCAGCATTTTTCTGGGGTAACCACCTAATTTTGTTGATCTTCTCTTCAATTTCTAAACTTTTCAAGTAGTCAAACTCTGGTTCATGGCTTTGAAAGGTACTGTAAACATTGTATTCTCCCCTGCTGTGAGACTGGGTTTTGTTCTAAAAAGAGAATTAAATGATCAAGACATGTATACAATGTACACTGGGGTACAACCTGCTTGATTTTCATGAGCCTGTCAACCAAATGAGATGAGCATCATCTCTTTTGCAAGAAATTTATTGAAGTTTCTACTATTTTGGCTAAGAAAACATCAGAGAAGAAACAGTTTATGCAGCAGCTTAAGTTTGCAGAAACTCCCCTCAGAACGTGAATAACATCTCTAGCAAGTTTTCACATTAATGCTGAGCAGCTGAACAAACTAGTATTTTGCCTAAATATTTAAAAAAATTTAAAAAAATCTTCTTTCACCTTTAATTTTTCTACCTTTGCTGTTTAAAGGGAATAGTCCTTCCCCTACTACACAGACACACATATGGCAAATCTATTCTGTGAGTACGTTCAGCTTTCCAGGCACACTATGGAAATCCCACATGGCACCTCTAAATTTATACCAGCAGCTCCACTATTCTGGTTTATAAACTCCAAGCTCCCTAAGAGCTTCTGAACTGCTTAAGCAGCTTTTTCTTCCTCATTCTAGAAGGGAAAAAAGCTCATCACCTCTGCTGAATACAGCTCTGGCATTAGAGTCACCCCTGCGGTTACCTGTCCAGGTGGAAATGTTTGCAAAACTGAAAAACTTGCACATTTCCTCCTTCCAAAAGCTGTGTCTTAGGCACCAAAATATTGCACTGCATGGGCTGAACCTTGAATTTCATCCACTGGGTGCAGAAAAATGGATCCATTTCTGATGTAGTGCTCCCCACATTTACCTGAAGTGGTTTCAAGGTGAATTTTGTGATTTATTCCTGTCCCACCCACTCCAGAGATTGCACCATCAGATGCCTTTGCTGTGATAGGCTCCTGGCTGGGGACTTTGCTCCTTCCTTCTCTGGTGTCTCATGTCCATGGGCTCATTTCATCCCTCAGTACCTCACCAAAACACACCTGATACAACCCTTGATGGCCCACATTTGTCACATTCCTTGCATCATTTTCTCGTGCTTCATACCCTGAGAGCTGGCAGGAATTCTTACACTTTAAAACAAGCTTGGCGGGGGGGGGGGGGGGAGGAAGGGAGAAAAATGCTTAGAAATCACATTTGGCACCAGAATTCTGTACCACACCTCTCCCTCACACTGCTTTTCCCACCCTGGAGAACGGAAGGGACTTTGTTCTAAGCCTCAGTCATAACTAACAAGTGAAGCTGGGTCACTGCATGGAACAGCTTGGAAGGGAAATCTATTGTGCTGTAGGAAATGCCTTCGGAAATTCAGGGAACTTTCCTTCAATCCCAGACTTATCATAATGACAGAGGCTTAAATATTCTGTGTGTATATTCTAGTAAAACTCTACAGGACCAGAATAATATATAAACCCAGTAATATGTGAAATCCATCCTTGGGATAAAATCAAAACTTAAACTCTCAGTCTCATGGTGCTCAAAGGAAAAAGAAAATTCCAAACAAAGAGAGGTGTTGGCCCAAGTGCCTAACGTTAAATTCCAATTTAGGTAACTGCACTGTGCCTACGCAAATTCCTCCTCAGTTTCTGGGAGATGCAGTATTCACTTCCTGCCTGGCACTGAGCTGATGTCACCGGCTGCCACATTCCAGCCCGGAGGTGGCAGCAGTTTGGCAGTGGGTGAAGCCACACAGGTTTACACAGCTCTTCACACAGCCCTTGTCAGCGTTTCTCTTCCTGCAGGCGTGGTCTGCAAAGCACTCCAGTGCAGTGTGGCAGAAGGAGGCACAGAAATCCAAATAAAACACTTGTATTTTATACACTTTCACATATAAAACCTGCTCTAGACAGATGTTTGTTGGAACAACTAACTACCAGTGCATCAGGGAATTAACTCCCTAAACACAAATCACTCCCTAAACACAGAGAAGCCAAAAAACGCCAAAAAAAATTCTTTGGTATTTCATCTGACAACCCAGGTGATTCTTCCTACCCCTGGATCCCAGCTCCTAAAGATGTGAGCTGTGGGTTATGCACCAAAAACCAAGGAGTCATTTAAACACAGCTCACCTGAGAGCAGGCAAGGAACTGCTGCAGCTTTAAGCTACATTAGAGGATTCTTAAAAGGATCAAGTTACAACTCAAGAATTAGAAAATAATAAAGAAATGAAAAGAAAACAATAAAAAGCCACAAAATACCTCACGAGCTGGTGCCAGACAGCCCCACTAGATGTCCCCACTGACCAAGGGGAGCTGCTGGCACAGGGACCGTGCCTCACTCACAGACCAGCCCCCCGCTCTGGGAACCAGGAATTCCCGAGCTTTGGGAGTTTTACAATGGAAATGGAAGGAAAGACTAAAAAACGAAAAGTGACATTTCTAGGCAGTGAGGTGACATCTCCCTGAAATACATTCTAACCACAGCCTCACTGTGAGCCTAACTGCACCTCAGTTGCCCACTCTGACATAGGGGTAGGGTAGAGCCTAAAGACTAAAAAACAAGGATAAAAGGAACCTCTGCTACAAGAATTATGTGGTTTTACCCGATTAATACCAGAGTGGAAAAGGACATCTGAGGTCACAGTCACACACTTGCTTAAGGGCAACTTTTAATAACCCCAGCTACAGTGAAATCTGAAATCATCATCACAGCCAGGAAGAGTCACTGTAAAAGAACCGACTTCAGCTCCCTCAAGGGTCTTTCATGTCCTACCCCTTTTTGATTTTCAATTTCAACATTCTTTAGACCACAGCTAAAGAGTGTTTAAAATAATTTCTACTGGTGTCACAAAGTTCTCATTAAATTCAGTATTGTAATCACTTATCACACACGCATGCACTTTGTGTAAAGGGTTCTACAAAACCATGCTCCTTGTCTTTTAAAAGGGAATGAATAGGAACAGAGAGAACATGTAATAGTGTAATTATGCAGCACTCACCTCCTGCTCCTGCTGAAAGATGACAACTCTCCCTCCCTTGTCTCCTGTTGCTAACAACTCTCCAGAATGGTTAAATTCTACTGTAGAAATTATATCCGCTGCAGAACAACAAAAATAAACCCCACAGATTAGTCATTCTTCTAAATACCAAGTGGCCAAGAAAGCCATTATAAACTCCCCCCCCCCCAAAAAAAAACCCCAAAAAATCCCAAAACAAGAAAAAAACCCTCCAAAACAACCAAACAAAAAAACAAACATACTTTAGTTAAAAGACATCTGTAAAATGCAAGTAGAAGTTTCTTCCAAAAAATAACAGTAATTTTTTAAGCTATACATTTGAGAAGCAGTTATAGATCACTGTGCCAGAGCTACAAGCTCGGTGTTGTGCATTACTTTGTTCTTAAAGGTTTAATATCATCAACTTCTTAGAACTGATTTTTCTACTCTGACTCTACTTCAGATAGTATAGATTGTACCTTCACAGAGAAACTGTGTACCTTTATTTTCCCAATTTTTCCTAATGGATGATTTAGACACAATCATTATCCATATGACCTTGTTTTTCTAAGGACTCAGGACACATTTGACAACTTAAAGGCAAAAGGTATCAGGGGAGAAAAGTTCAGACATCAGTGTCTAAGGAATGCAAGGAATAAACAGCTGCAGAAAATTAGGCAAAAACCTCAACAGCCTCCAAAAAACCTGAGTATCTCTTCTGGATGAGGAATGTTTACATTATCACAAGTGTTTTTATAGGGAGTGCTAAAATTAAATTGTGAATACACACTGAAAAGAATAGTAATCCCTAGTATCAAACTGAGCTGGTCATACAGCAGAAAGGACAAATTACAATTTAAGCTCAAGCCCACCCATTCACATTTCCAAAGGTACAAATGCTCCTTCGACTCCCAAACAGTTGAATATCAGAAGCCAAACCATTCCTGGAACACCAAACTGCAACGCAACTCTATAAATCTAATTTTCTGCAGAAGAAACTACCTCAGAGTTTTACATCACAAGTCTTGAGGCCATTTCACTCGCATGCCAGTCAGCTGTAGATAAACAGTATTTTCTCTGGGATGGTTTCTTTATTCTCCATTGCATTCATAACATTTTAGAGTTAAAAAAGATCAATACCTGCTTGATTTAGAGCTAAACACCAGCTCCACTGAGTTTTTATTATACAGCACAAACTGCCCTAGAGATCCCCCCACCAGCCTCCCTGCCATGCTCACCCAGCACTGCCCAAACTGGCTGGAATGCCTCAAAACAGAGTTAAGGACAGAAATACAACCTCAGCCTGTACCTCACTGAACCAGGATCCAGATCACACAGAGAAAAACTTTAATTCCAGTGCACATCATTTTTAACCCCCACAAGGCAGCAGTTACTTCAGCCAGTCATTCTTGTACTTGTGAACAAGATTAGGTGATTTATCTCACATCTGTAAGGCTTAAGATGAAAACCACTGAGCTGCAGATATGGTATTTAATAGGTACCTTTCCCAGGTGAACGGGGCATAGAGATAACAAACAATTCATCAAAGTGCAGAAAGAGGGAAGTGCAAACCAAGCAGTCAAATTTTGACTTTTCCACACAATACAAAGCACATTGTTGTACTCCTCCAATAGGAAAACACCTTAATAAGTCATCAATTAATTGAAGAAAAACACACTAACATCTCTCAGCAGCGAGAAGTACACAGAATACTTACTATTGTGAAAAACACAGACTTAACACTACAAGCTCTGATGGTCAGTACAGTAAATGATCAGCAGATCCAATGTGTCCATATACGTGGAAAGAGAAGAGCGAAGAAAAAATTGCCTTAGAAATCTCATACATTCATCTAAGAACAGATGGATAAATTCACCAAAGTACTTATTCGGTGAAAGTCACTGGAAATTTTAGAACAGGCAGCAACGACAGCCAGAAAAACCTTTCATTAAGGATAAAAATCTCTCTTTTCCTAGGTCTGGTGATGATATATGTTGTATTTACTAATAATACAAATCTCATAGATAGCAGAAAGACAACCACTTTTTTGTGACATTCTTGCTTTCTGCATTTATTTTTATTTTCAGGAGAATCCAAGCTTTCCTCCAGTGATCTCCAAGCTGATACAGATCCTGCTTTATCACAGACTCAGGTGCACAAACAAACTTTCAGCACCCACATCCCACACCTCCAAGGAGTCCAGCAGGCTCAGGCAGCAGTTACAAGGTACAGAAAACTCTCCAGCGCCTGACACCGTGCAGACCATTCCAAGTACTTGGATCAGTTTTAAATTAAAACCAAATAACTGTTGTGTTCATTAGCAGCAATTGCAACGGAAAGATACTAATTTGTTTTAAAACTCAAGATACACCAATAAATCCAATGTGCCTTCCACAGTGTAATCTTGGATTGTTCCCTTTCCATGGGCAAAACAAAATATGCTAAAAATGTGTCAGAAAAAAGTGATTTTTGCTTAAGTAATTCCAAACCAGGGCCGAGATGCAGATATTACAAAGAAATCTGTACTGGAGAGAAAACAAGCAGTTGTACATTCAAATCCAGTAACTCCCTGTTTGGAATTCCACATTCCCACACCTTGGTCAAAGGAAGAGCCAGACATCAGGGCACTGGTGCTGACCTGAGTGGATTTAAAGGTGCTGGAGAACTGACAGGGGAAGCATTTCATCCTCCCCAGTGCCCGGATTCGCTTGTGGATTCTCATCTGTGTTAACACCCTGAACATGTCAGAAACATGTATCCATCTGATCCTGCTTTATTCCAAATAGTAATTGTAATTCCCTGATGATTTCAGCCCTTCAGCACAACAGAGCATCCCCAGCCTGTGCTGTTTTCCCCCCTGTCCCTCGGTGAGAGCCTGCAAACACAGAGCTGCTCCCGCTGGGAAATGATCGCTTCCCAGCACCAGGAGCACTCCAGGGCAATATTTAGAGGAGAAGCAGGTGTGTAGTGCCCTACTGCCACCACGCCGATGGCTGCTGGAAATAGGATGCATTTCAGTGCCCTCTTCTTCTTGCACAGCATCAGAGAGAAATAACCACTGACCCCTTATCTGATACCCAAACCCCTCCTAGGCCATAGCGTTATCTGCTTTCACACAGTACCCTGGAGATCAGATTTGTGTTCTCCTCCCCTCAAGCATTTCAGGACATCTCTGACACCAAGATATAGTGTGACATTGCCAGTGCTGAGGGTTTCAAACACTACAGGGCAGCATCAATCACATGAGATGAAGACATGATTATGACAAAAATCAGGACAGCAAGGTACACCTTCATTCCTGCAGGGCACCTGCAATACCTGTACCAAGTGAACCAGGTTTCTGCTTCTTGCATAACTTGGGACAAAGAATTCAGAGGTTATTACATCATTTACAAGTGTATCTCTGCATAGATCCATACATTTGTCCTTTAGTTCCACAAAATATCCCTTCACAGACACTTATTGTTGTAGAAACACTTCTGAGACTGCTAAACGCTTTCAAATAATGGTTTTTAGTGACCTGAAAGCAAAGGGGTGGCAGGGTGGGAATCACCTACACAGCCTGAAATCCATTTATGAGTGAAAATGTTCTGCAGCAGGTTGAGCAAAGCACTACGGAAACACAAAGCTGCTGCACAGTTGTATCCCCACCTCAAAGAAATAAAACTCTACAGCCAAACCAAGCCACTGATCCCAAAAATCACAAACTAAAGAGAGGTTTTGGTCCCTGACCCATCAGCACATGGAGACACGGCAGAGTCTGCTTTCCCCAGAGCCATCCAAAGCTCCCTATAGCTCTCCCAGATCCAGCATCTACAATCTGGCCAAGCTTTCCTTTCCTTCTGCACATCATCTTTATTTTCACAACCTGCTTTGAGTTTTTTAAGCTTCAATGAGACATCTTCACTTTTCAAGTGCTCCAACAGAAATCAAATCCACCAGCAAGGTCTGGACACTTAACTGGATTCAAGCAGGACTAAATTCTTCCACTATAGACATGGAGACAGGAACCTGAGGAGCCAAAGGAATCTAAACAAAGTGTCTGGCTTTGGCAGGGAATAGGAAAAGGGTAAAACACATCTCAGAGCTTCAGGTAAGGCTCTGAGGCCACTGGGTCAATGCACTGGAAAGAGAACCCGTTCAAATGAAAAAAGAGGAAGAAAGGAATCCCAACAGACCTCAAATGCCCTTCCCCTGTTAAAAGCAGTGTTTGGAACAAGAAAAACTCGGTGACAAATACTTAAAAACACTTTCACATTTTGGGGGCCTTTCACATGTTGCAGTGAATGCAGAACTACATGTGCACTGTAAACATCAAGTTTTCTGCAACTTTAGAGAAAGTATTGTGGTGGAGTTTTACCACTGTCCAAATGTCTATGGAAAAAGGGAATAAACCAGCTTCATCAATCCAAACCAGCAAAACAAAACTGTAGTGCAATGACTTCATTCCAGAAGCCCCATTGCAAACCTGAAAAGCAATTCTGTATTAAATTTGTTTCCAGTAATAGAAAAAAGGGGATGTTATTAGTAGAGAAGAGGCTATCTATTTCAATGTTCCATGAACTTTATATAAACTCTGATTAGAAAACATGCTTGGTAGGCAAAACATGTCACCTACTCTGCAACAGCAAGTCAATCATGGCAGGAACAAAGAGAGGCTTTATTTCACCAGACCCAAAAGGTTTCTGTGCAAGTTTTTGGAATCACGTTGATCTGCTGCCTAAGCAGAGAGCAAGTAAATCAGAGTGTTTACACAAGTGGAGCAATCTCCTGATGCTTCCAAGGACTGAACAAAGAATTGTAGCATTTAAAAAGCATTATAAAATTATTTAGAAAGCACTGTTTATACACTTTCCCAGTGGCTCAAAACACAGTTTCTGGAATTTTCCAAAGGAGCAACTCAAACAAATCTTGTCCATAAAGCAGAGCAGATTATTTACAGGTTGGCAATTCTGTCCTGGGGAGTGAAAACAGAATTCACTGACCTAATGTGGAGACCACCTCCTCAGTTTATCAGCCTGGAAAACCTATTTTCATCAAACTAAACATCAATCAGTCATTCCAAGGATACTTCAGAAACTGTTTTAAAAGGGAAACATTAAGAAACCAACTTTGAGGATTAGTATTAAAATCCAAGGAAGCTCAAACAGCCTCAAACTGAGGAAGCAGCAGAGGAATGGATAAACACCATGAGAGATAAAGACAGTGAAATATTTGAATTTGATGCACAATTGCTGAGTGTACCTGAGCCATTCTTCCTAGAGAGAGAAAGAGTATCTGTCCAGGAGAACCTACAGACCTTAAGTGTCTGGAAATCACTTGTGGGTTGCTTGGTCATTTCCAATCCAGGGTGAGGCAAAACCTCCCTGCTTCAAACTACTGAACAGATGCAACTTCCAGAAACTCCACCTCAAGTCACAGCTAATGACAGAAAATTGTGGCTTTTGATTGGACTTTCTTGTTTCCAGTAATGGTTTTGTTTTGGAGTTATGTACTTCATTGCTGGGAAAAAAAAACAAACAATGAAAGACACTGGATAGAAAACAAAAGCTCTTCCAAGGCTTCAAATACTTTAAGCAGCTCCACAATGCACTGAGACTGAGTCAGCCCACCAACACCCCATGGTTTGTGATTTGGTTTTACTGCATTTATCCAGAGTCCTGAAATATTGTGTATTTATCTCTGAAGGTAGATAGTGAGGTGTTAATCCCAAAGTGAACAGGAAGTAAAATTAAGGCAGGGTGATGACACATGTCTGTCTGAAGAGGAGAGCTCCCAACACAGGGTACCACAACTCCACACCCCAGGACAAGAATAAAAGAGCAAAATGCCATTCACTGTTTAGTGCTGGTGGTATAAAAGAAAACACCCTCTGCATTCCAGCCTCATCCCTAATTTACGTCTGTGGAGAGGGGGAAGGAAACACAAGGATTGTATGCTCTAAAGTTACCATGACCAGTTTTGCTATTGACTTCATTTCCCTCTTCTTCATTCACTTGCAGGAGTGATTCCCTGCATTCATTCTGTCTCCCTGAAGTGACTAGGCAACAAATCCAAAGGCAGCTGGGAGAAGGCATTCCTACTGTTCAATTTACTGCTTGAGACTCTTTCCAGAAGTCCTTTAAATAGATCTCTTCTCTACTAGAGAGGGCATTAAAAATATATTAATTCCTTAAAATATGAGGACAGGAAGAAATGCACGTAGAAATAGAGAAACGAGAAAGAGGTTATTGCCCTTGTGGCAAAAATCCTCCCTCTGTGCTGTGCATCTCTGCCAGAGCCAGCTGGTTCCTTGTTCTCTCCCAAGTACCAGCCCTGGAATTCTGCAGCACACAAAGCTGCCCTCCTTCCCAGGGAGGGGAATTTGTCTGATGTCCAACTCGCTTCTCAGTGCCGTTGGCCCTGCCGGGGCAGACACAAACAACACAGGAGCCCAGGATGCAGCTCCAGCAGACAGTAACTAGGCTGGGTTTGCTGGCTTGTGCAAACCTGGGAGTTGTACAGAGAGGAAGAAGATTTACAGAGTGTTTCCTGGCCTGCATGTTCACTCCAAGTGAGTGAACTCACTTGAACAGCCCTGGGAGGCTGAAAATGAAGAACACGACCATGATGAAGTCATCATTTCCCTGCTGATGCTGAAAGCATTTAGTGCTGTTTGGGGGGAGATGCACTTCAGAGCTGAGACTCTCCCAGTCCTATTTACATCCCTACCTATGTGTAACAAACACAAGACACCACTGTCCAAGCAGGGAATACACATAGTACTTCACAGCATAAACAACTCACCCAAGTAAAACAATCAAATATAAGCCTCGTCAAGCAGGCCTAAGCCACTGTAACTTCACTCTAATTTCCTAGATTCCTCTATATTCCCATTTCTTTTTTTTTATTCACCCTTTCTTCTCCCACTTTGCCAATCTTTGAGAAAAGATACACTAGGTAAATTCTAGTTCAACAGTGAGTTCAACTTTGGATTAGAAAGTCATTATTGTTACTACTACACATTTAATTTTTAACTTTTTATTTAGCTCCCTAAAATTAAAGTTTGATACCTCTTGATTAAGCTTTTCCTGTCACTTCCTAAGTCACATTAGCATGCCCCATGCCTGCCCTGCTCACTGTGGGCTCCCGGGTAAGCAGGGCTCTACTCTTGCATGGCAAAGCACAGCTCAGAGTGTGCCACATTCTCCTGAGATCACTCTTTGTGCTGTCAAATCCATATACCAGCAATGACAGCAAGAACACACTGTTAATCACCAGTCTTCAGAAGCAGGAGCTGGAATTAAGTCACTTTTTTATGATGAAAGGAGGAACTGGAGGCAAGGGAAAGAACCAATACTCCAAGACTCCACAGGATTTACGTATATTAGGATGGCTTAGAACTTACAGCTGCATTTGTAACACTTAGATAGCCTAGAGATAATGCAACGTAATACTCAAGTACAAAACAGTGTTATTTAGGTGATTTCATAAATTCATGCAAATAAGTTTTGTTAAGCCTTGTGACTTCCTAGAAAACAACAGCAAATTTCCACCCCCTCCCACTGCAGGACCAGTGGCACCAGCCCTAATCTTGTTGCCATTAGTTTTATGTAAGGCCAGTAATGCTCCTAAATAGCCTTCCTGGGCTCAGTGCTCACAGCAGAACAACTCCAAATCCATCTGTCCCACGCACCAGAAGCTGCTCCTCCCTGCAAAGCCGGAGTGAGAGTATGACATCGGAACTGCAGAGAACAGGATTATCACAGAAGTGACTCTCAAAAGCTTCTATAAGTTGGGATAGGAACAAAGACTTAGATTAAGTGTTTTACAGCTTTACAATAGTAAAGCAGGGAACAGAATCACCATCCGCTAATCTCTCATCTGGAACAGCAGCTTCTTATGCATCCAGAAATCTTTATGTGATCTCAAATTAACCGTGGCATCCAAGTAACTTCCTCATTTAAACAGAATTCATAGAAAGCATAATCTATGGTCAACATTACAATCCAGGTTGGAGAGGCAGCAGCACACTGAACGTTTTAACTCCTGTGTTTGGCAAACAACTCCTGTGC
The DNA here is from genome assembly GCF_017639235.1 of Corvus kubaryi. Classification (NCBI taxonomy): domain Eukaryota; kingdom Metazoa; phylum Chordata; class Aves; order Passeriformes; family Corvidae; genus Corvus; species Corvus kubaryi. The sequence goes on from NW_024581080.1 coordinate 970,633, forward strand.
CTCACTGGGCAACTGCTTCAACATCTCCACTCAGGGCACATTTCCAGCACCAAATTCACCATTATTTTCCCCCACAGTCCATTTTTGGACCAAGGCAAGAGACCGACAAAGAAATGTGCAAAACCAGCAACTCTCAGAAGTAGCAGAAATCACTACAGGGGACACTTATAATCATCTTCAACAGACACTGCCACCACCTCAAACGTCTGTGAACAATTGCAACACATTTCATTTCTGTTAAACAGTTTGTATTTTGCTAAGCTAACAAGAGTTCACTGAGACTGAGCTGAAGGAATCAGATGAGGAAATTTGCTGTAGGGGAAAGCAAGGAACACACTCAGGAGCAACCACATCTCCAGCTAGCACAGCTGGATTTGTACAGGCCATCGAGCCCACACCCAAAATGCCATTTAACTGCATTTCTGTGTGCAGAGTCTCCACGAACTTCCACCTACAACAAGGCCAGAATCTGGCTTTGCTGGACCAGAAAGGAAACTGATTTAATGTTCAGATCACTGGCTTCCTGTCTCCATTTATAGTAGGAAACTCAAGTCTCCAGTACACAGGACTCCAAGACACCTGTGATGGCAGGGAAAAACAGAGATGACAAACAGCAGCAAGTCAAACCACTCTGAAAACAGATGTGTCAGATACTGATGTGTCCCTGCTTCCTACCACTGAAAATGACATAAAATTGCTCTGAAATTTTACCTCTGTGAAAAGAAACCATTCATACTGAAAAGTAATATTGAGTTTTGGCAAGGAACTTCCCAAAACTGATTACGCCTTAAATTGATTTAAAATTGTGATCCACTGTACCATGACCACTGTAACCATTGGGCTGTAGGTTTTATTTCTGCTCACTGAGTCTGGCACTGCACTCTGAAACTCCTTTCATGCCAACTTCACTGCAAACCTACAGAAGAAAGAAACCCTAAAGGATTAGGATTTGTTAGCAGGAAACAGTCCTCAACTGCCCCCTTGAAACCATTTCATCTGATGAGAGAATTAAATAGTTTTGGGGTTTTTAACCCCAAATAAGTTTTTAGTAGGAAGTGTTTCAAAAATTACTGTGAAAAATCCTCTCCTGTTAAAGGCTCAACAACAGCAGACGTAAGAATGTTCTCTCTATACAAACAAATGCAAAGCTGTTTGGTTTCTGGATAGAAACCATTAACCCTCATCACCCTGATTAATTACTTCCTATTTTTAAACTTTAAGAGATGACTGCAGTTCCTTTCAGAACACACGCACAGGAGACCAACAGGCAAACTCCCTCCATCCACCAAGCAAAAGAGTATAAACTGAATGAATTTAGTTCAAAAGATGCTGCAAACCGGAGTTCCCAGTACTTGCCTTGCCCCTAAGCTGGACATGATCTAGTTGGGGGAACAGAGGAAGGCACAGGCAGTCTGATCATATACAGAGAAGCAGAAAAATAAATACATTTACAACAGACCAGACAAATAAACACCCCAAAAAACTCTTGCTGACTGGGCTGCCCGCACCCAGGCACCGCATATTTAATAGGTAAAGGTTAACTTGGCTCCAGCAGTAGTTGATGTGAAAAATGTAACACCCTGGGATCAGCAAAACAGGAGTTGTGGGCCTCGCTGCAGTTCCCAAGTCCTTTGGGAGCTGCCTCCATCTCTGAGGGTGTATCTTACATGTACACCCAAGGCAATCTACCCTACAGTCCATCCCATCCTGGAATTGAGGGGGTGTGTGTCTGAAGCTTCTTCCAGAGCTCCACAACTCTGGGAGATTGCTGCTGTCTCAGTAACTCCATGTGAACACTACTGCAAAGTGGTGACCTTACCAGCTCAAGACAGAGCCATTTTTCAACTCAACACGAGCTACATCAGCCTGAAAATACTTCAAACTCCATAATAAGGGATTATTTAATACCTGACAAGAATTCCCTGGAGGCTCTAAAGACATCCTCTGCCTGGAAACCACAAACAGCAGTTACAGCACTCTGTGAAAGGCAGCTCAACCTCGAGGTGGGCTGAGGCACCACTCCATTATTTCAATTTATCCTGATAGTTTCTAGTCTTTGCAAGAGGCCTCTATGCTTTCATCTGAGGAATAAATGTGATTAGGAAAGCAACAACTAAGTCAATTCCCCCTTTTAAATCTTCATTACACAGATGTAGAGTTTTTCCCCCAAAGAATACCCTAAATAATGTATTCAAACGGGATTCCACCTTATATCATTAGCACTGCAAACATATTTAGGAAGATAACAGAGATACACACATAGGGAACATTTTGCTGGGGACAAAGAGCAAGTGATGAGCATTCAGTTCACATCTCTTAATAGACATGCTTCCCAAACTCAAGTATTCCTTCAAATACGACAGGAAGTGCCTATTTGCTTTTCCTATTCACACTAATTCAGGTCTATTGTTGGCTGAAACAAAGGTCTTTCAACCTGCATCAACTGTTCCCAGGACATTTGACACCAGTTTATTAATATCATAAACAGGAGAGGCCTGAGTGGCAGAAAGCCAACCCCACTCCTGGTGCCCAGATGAAGTCACCTCAGAAAGGAGGGTGAGTGTCTCACAGGTTGTAGAACTACAACATTTATCCAGAATCAGGAATGCACAGTTAAAGGTCACAGCTTCTCCTTGAGCCTCTTCTTTGCAGCTACCGCAGTATTACAGAATAATAATAAATTTTTTTCTTTTAAAAGGGCTCAATCTGTCCACAAGCTTTCCTCCTTCCAAGCAGAATTCTTCTGCTTTTAAACAAAAAAGTAATCAACAGTAAATCCAGCATTTCAGCATTTTTAAATGCCAGGCACCTGTTTGATGGAAAAAGCTTCCATGGGGTTCAGTTTTGTAACATCACAAAATTCAGCTGCTGAGAGCTTCCAGCCCCTGAAGCTTAAATCTATTTTCAGGTGGGGAAGAGGAAAAGAAGAGTGGCCCTCCTACTGAGGATGTGTCACACTCAGTGTTGCATCAATCCCATTTCAATTACAGTAAAAACTCCTCTTCACTCACAGTTTAGGATTACCAAAAAAAGACCGGGAACAGTAGTTATCCAGAGGTTGGGTAACACCATGATTGGAGGCTATGCACCCTTAGCACTCCATGAGTAAGGATGAGTTTGATGTGAAATACGAAAAAAAAATAACAGAAACACAAAATATATAAAATATAAAACCTAAGCAACATTGTGTTAAAAACCTAAATGCATTATAATTCTTAATCTACTTTGTTTCAATGCATCATCTGCCATAAAAATCCATCTGACATCCTGGGTACCTGGCCTAGGTTTGCTTGTGCCCTGCTGCCACCACAGGCCACATCAATTACACTTAGACTGGAGAAACTGTGTCCCTGTTTCCACACAAGGCAGCCCAGAATCTCAGGTTTCCATCAAGTGCCACAGAATTTTGGCAACCAGCAAAGTTTTTAACAGCCCACAAGAGTCATAGAACCAATCCTTCCTTAAATGCACTGAAACAAGTGAGCATACACATAATCTTTGGTGCTGCAGCAATAAAACTCCACCTAAAAGCAAATTTCTTTTATCCCCAAGTGAAATCTTTGCTAAAAGATAAGAATATAAAATCTATGGTGTGTTTGAAGGGGGACTGGCAGCATTAGGGTCCTCTGCTTCTACAATTTCGAATACAGGTAAAACATTAGGTATTACTACAACATAGAGATATTAGGCTAAATTACACACTAAGCTCTAAGAAAGAGCTTCCTTTCCTTGGAATTTTCCTGTTTCAACCACATACTATCCTGTTAAACAAAGTAGCTGCACTGAGTGCTACACACAATCCATACCAATTCTAGTTCTTTCAGAAACACTTTCAGCCACCAAAACCTACACTGATTTCTGAGACAAAGATGAGAGAATGGTTTTATATTTGTATTATGTAGAATTTAGTTTGGGAGTTACTCATCATTTCTGTCCTTTGTACAATTGCATACAGATCATACACACCTAATTATAAGGGAACAAAATTAACTCCAGCAGGAACCAACTTCATGCCCTTAATTGCTTCATCTGAGACCCCCTCAGGTGCCTGAATGTTCTGTCACTATCACTCACAAAACTGGGACTTCTTGAGCAATAGGAGGAGAACTGAGACAAAAAAACCTTATACATAACACATTTGATTATTTCTCCTCTAACACAGCATTCTCCTGGTTTTAATACTCTGGCACATGACTTGTTCCAACATCTTTTCTGCCTGCACAGCTTTAATTTACGACCTATCATTAATAAAGCCACAGCAAAACTGCGTATCTAATTTCCAAGAAGGTAACAACTCAATTTTAGTACTGCTGAAGACAAAAATTCATGTTTACTGATTTTCCAGAATAAACTTCATGCTGAAACAGAGAAATTAAATGTCTATTTCTGACATTTGTGAGCTGTAGAAAACATCCCTACTGACCTGGAGATAAAGCACATCCTATGAATCTATAAAGATTGAGGAGACCCCAGCTCCATCTCAAGCCACCACTCCCTGTATCCTCAGAGCTAAGTCACAGTTCATCCTCTCAAGGCTCCTCAGGGTTTAGCCATAATGCTCACACAAGGACTCCATAATTCTCCTAAGACATGCTTTGAAATACAAGTTATACAGAATATAAGGATTCCCCAAAATGCATTAAAAGTATTTGACTGAGTTTTATTGAAGCTTTAAAGCTTTATTTCTTCTCCCTGTGATAAACATGTTGGCAATGTATCTGTTTTACAAACCCAGGCTAATTACCCCTTGGTAGCAGAAGTGCTTTGCTGAAGTGCAGAGCTGCTTTATTTATACTTCCATTTTCTTAGGGAGTTGCTCTCAATGTGCCTACAAGGAATGAAAAAGAATGTTCATGAAAAAAAAAAATATGAACAAACTCAGAAATACCATGTAGGCCTTCAAAAAGAAAAGGGGGTCAGCAGTTAAGCTGTTCTTCCAACCTACAAAGATGGAGAGGGACTATTTACAAGGCCCTTGGAGGGACAGGACAAGAGGGAATGGGTTCAAACTGAGAAAGAGTAGGTGGAGATGGGATATTGGGAAGAAATTCCTCCCTGTGAGGGTGGTGAAGGGCTGGGATTGAATTCCCAGAGAAGCTGTGGCTGTCCCAGTCCTGCAAGTGTCCAAGCGCAGGTCGGACAGGGCTTGAAGCAACCTGGCACAGTGGAAGGTGACCCTGCCCACAGCAGGGGGTGGCACTGGATGGGCTTTAAGGTCCCTTCCACCGCAAACCATTCCAGGATTCTGTGACACCAGGTCATCCCCAGTTATCAGTACAGAGTCTCAGAGCAGTATCAGAGCTGATCTCCATTCCACCCCACACCCACAGTGCAGGTGCTCCTTCACCAGAGGTGACTTCAGACATACCCACGGCTCTGGGTAGTGAAGCTCTCAGAGATCCCTCTGTGACTGCTCAGTGGCCACAGCTGAAGGTTTTTAATAAACATCCAAGAGGAGCAGTAGGTACAGCTGAGAGATTTGCATTGAGAGAACGTCCTAACAAGCTCCTGTGGGGCTGGTTCTCAGGGATCCCATCCTTGCTCTGACAGCTGATAAACACATCTGCCATGATAGCCAGAGGCTGAGGACACTCCAGAGTCTCCACTCAAGAGCAGGGATTTCTCAAATGCCAAAGTTATTTTTGTGCTCTTTGATTGCTTTTAAAAGGGGGCTTCATCTTTCAAAAAAAAAAAAAAAAGTTTATGAGCAACAGGACCAGCAGAGAATCAGCCCTGTGACCCAGGCAAAACACAGAAGTATTTAGTCACCTCTTTTCTAATTCACAGAATGTTTACAAGTTTCTTCTCAAGACGACAAGTTACTCAAGACAGCTTACACCAATTATAACTGAATAGTCTATAAAATATTACTGTGTTACTTATTCAAGAGGGTGTTTACTTACACAGCACTGAAAAATACAGCCCATTTCATAGTGCAGGTATTAATTCACATAACAAACATCCAATCAGTAAAAATTCTGGATGTCTATTCATGGAAAGAATAAATAATTTTAATTTCAAGTTGTATTTACTTGAACCATAACCTAGTCCTTACCTACTAGCTTTTCTTTAAAAAAAAGCAGAAAGAAAATCTACTTGCTTCTGCTTATATTTATTAATTTTTATTATCCTTTTTTCCTATGCTCAATACAGGTGATTCAAGAGTCCTTGGAACTAACTTGATTGGTAATTATTTACTTTTTAATTCTTGCTGACAGCCTGCACATAACCCTATAGAAAACTCCTCACATCCACCACAATATCAACCCTGAAGTACACACTAATAACAGGCTAAACAGTCCCTCAGCAGACCTTACTTCAGATCTTTTCAGGGTTTGTTTGTGTTCCCAAGTAGTACAGAGCTATTTATGGAAAAATCTCTGCTGGAATCACAGCCAGAATTTCAATAGGCTGCACGGCACAGTGCAGCCAGGGGTTGCTGTTCTGTTTGCAAATAACAATATATTTGGAAATAACATACTGGGCCATTGTTCTACACGTAGAGAAAAGAAGCCTTCAGGCAATGCCTTTCTTGTCACTGAGAAAGCTACAGACAGAGCTCTGCAATAGCTTCATTTTCTCTTTTTGCTGAAGCCAATCCAAAACACACACTGCAGATTAAAATTTAGTAGTAGTATTATTACAGAAAAATGTAATACTTTGGCAATGCCTTTCAAAATTAGAACTCTGTGACTTGGTGTGCATTCCTGTTGTAGACATAAAAAAAACAACTCCTCAAAACTATCCTGTGGTTTCAGACTCTTCTCACACATTCTTTGACCAAAGGATTTATTACAGGTGCAAAGCTCAGGCCAAACATTTGGAGGCTTTTAATCTTGATGTGTAGAATGTAGGAGGCTGTTGTGTTCAGACAATGCATGAAGTGCCTCCTTCTAAGCAAGCAAAATGGAATCAGAAATTCCTCCTGCCTACCAGAAAGGCAGGCAGGGAGGGCTGCTCTCCAGCTGGATTTCAGGCAGCCTGCCGGAGAGCACGGGGCCTGTGAAGGTCACAAGTACAACTGAAGTTTCCAGCAGAGATAAATACACAGCTCTATGAAGTGACTGGAGAATCAAAATTTCCAATTACTTCCCTCACTCTGGTTGCTCACTCAGCTATCAGTTCCTTTTAATACCTAATGCATCTTTAGTGGCACTCTGAACCTTAAAGAACAGTCTTCCTTTGCCCAGTTGCCTTCCCCCCCCCCCCCCCACCACTTGGCAAGTGTTTTCCTGTGTTTCTATTCTGGCCCAAGCATACATGCCTCAGCTTCTTTAAAAAAAATTACTAAACAGAAGCCAATGCTAATTTCTGGCCTGGACTTTGAGATTCCTAACACATGGAATCTTGACAACTCCAAGGCATATTTATAACACATCTTACAATTATATATATAGTCTACTAATCTGAGCAAAATACCAACCTTTATTTTTAAGTGTTTGTTTTAAATATGTCTATTTATAGATCAGGACCTTTTCTCCAGGTTTTGGAAGAGCTGCATAACAGATACATATAATTTGTTTATGTACGTTGTACGTACATTTTACATATAAAAAGGTAGAGAGTATTTTGGTAGTGTTACTGTCCTGCAAGGATGTCAAAGATCATTACAAAAAACTATCAAAGGCCTTGGAACTTCACTTTAGGAAACACCACCTAGGTCTCACAAACAGGGAAAATAAAGCAGGGAAGGGTTAAAATGACTCCAGAGAAAACAACTGCAGATGATTACTTTCAGTTATCTCCATTTCTTAGTCTTCCATCAGTCTCCCCACCATACCTTGGGATAATTACATTTAAGTTTAAACTTTTAAGTTGGAAAAAAGTAAGAGAGCAGTAAGAGCTCTGTAAGAAAATGGGCCTCAGACCAAAGACCCTGGTTGGAACAAACATGAATTGGAAGGTGCCAAACAACTTCCAGTTGAATGCAACATAAAACCCCTGGAAAAATAATTTCAGTGTATACATAAACAAGTTTATAGGCACAAAGAGAAGCTTTTCTTGACAACTCCAGAAGGACAGTGAGCAGCAGGAAGGAAATGCAGCATACAACCCTGCCATGGCATTTTTCTAACACAGACGTGCTCTTAACCAGAGCGCAGGAGCACCTTGCACCAGCACTGCACCAGCACAGAGGCGTGACCTGGTTGCACAGTTGTTGATGCCAATTCAGAAGCAGCAGAATGATGAACATCTTCCAGAAACAGGCAGATGTTTGGTATTCCCAGGCTTGGGATGAGCTTCCTCAGATCACACCAAGCAAAAGCACCCCCAAGCTCCAGGGAGCCAACAACCTCATGTGCAGAATATCCAAGTGATTTTGTTTTGTTTCAAATGCTCTTTGTCTTCCTCCTGCCCTTTCCTCTGAGGCATCTCAATACTGTGAGACACAAATGAGCTGGGTTAAGCACAGCATGTGTCCTGCTGCAGGAACACAACCCTGGCTGCCAGCTCCTGCTGCTTTCCAGAGCAGGTTACCACTTCCAGAAGGGTCTGGAATAAGATGAAAGACCCTGGATACTTCTTTAACACACACAAAAAAAGGAGTGTAAGATTTAGCTTAAAACAAACAAGCAAACAAAACTAAATCAAAACAATGACATGAAGCTGTGAGAAGAACTGACCGAGAAAAGGAAGAAGGATTATACAGAAAGTTTTAAACTTTTGGGCAAAAAGCCATTCCTGCCAGTTCCACATTCCAGTACAACAGTTTATGAATGTTTCACTATTACCTCTATAAACAGTGACATTTTCTCACTGCTGGGCTATATAACGAACACTGTAGGCTTCAACTTCAACTGCTGTTTATTCATATTCATCTATGAGAAGAAGTGTCCTCAAATACAAATCTCAGTGGACTGAAAGTAGTTTTCATGTGAAAGGCAGACCATGAACACACAGGTATCAACTGTAAACATGAAAATGCTGAGAAAGAGACTGAATTGTTCACAATTCTATAGTTTCCCGTGCTGCCTTAGAACCATTATCAACTCTCCAAGAAAACCAATCCATCCTTTCACCTCTCATCCCATTCCTGTAGAACCACCACCTATCCCACCACAAACGTTGCTAAGAGTTAGACAAATTAAATCTGGAGAAGCTGATGAGGAATAAAATTAATCCAAAATGAACCCATGACATGTAATTTTGATGTGGGTCGGTTTCCCCAAGTGACTACCCTGGAGTTCAGGGATCACCTGGCTCAGCTCAAAGCAGTGACTGGCAGAGGCACCAGGAAGGACCATTTCTCTCAGGAGCAGCAACTACTTAAGTGACAATATAAGTACAGGCAGGCTGGGATGTAATTTGAATTCTAATTCCTCTTCCCACACCAAGGTCACACTTCAAAATAAGTGAAACTGGGTAATTATTAAAAAACAATCCAAGTTTTTCATTATTATCTCCAATATTCCTATATATTATTCCCTACAAAATGCACCAAGAGCAGTACCAGAAAAGTCAGGGGTTTGTTATGCAATGCCACTGGAAAATAGTCCAGGAATTCTCAAATAAGTACCTTTGAGAGTCATTATATTTTTATGAAAGCCAAAGCTGAAGCTTTATTTCTGTATGTAGCTCTTGTCCACTGAACCAATTCACTTCTAAGTTATGTGAAAATAAAGCAAGACCTTCAAACTGTATTTATAGGCACTATACACAAACACAGTTCATGAGTTTTCAAATCATCATTTAACAGCATAAAGGCCAGCTAAAATCACTACTTTTAAGGATCAAAGAATGGTCACTGAAATACTTTTTACAGTCATCAGAAAAAAAAAGGGAAAAAAAGGGGAAAAAAAGGGCATTAAACAAACAAGAATACACTAGAAATTGCTCAGTATTTTAAATAAGCAACTACAATATGAAATCTCAATTACCTTAACTGTTCCTGAATATATGCAATTATCTTTTCTCAGGTTCTCAAAAACAGAGAGCCAACTGTGTGTGTTTGGAGATCACATTATTCCCAGAGCATTAATTTAAGAACTGCAATTGAAAATGCAAAGGGAAACACTTCCACACAAAATGCATTCTATATACTTGGGAAAATCAATCTTTCTTACAATACAACTCTTTTAAACCCTCTTTTTCCTGACCCTAAAATTTTCTTCCAAAATTAGATGCAAGCAGAACTGCCTCAGGGGCTTCACATGTGACCTAAATATGCTGGCTCTCTTCATGGTGCTATCACTTGTGGATCGCTGAGAGGAAAATATATTTTGATAAAGAATGGCTGACCAAATTAATAGCTTCTCCTCCAGTGCCTGACAAAAGAGTGGTAAGTTCGAAGAGGGAAGGGAGAAGCTTCCAGCCATTTCTGTTTATCTCACTGAATTACAGTCGTGCAGAGAAGCCTCAAATAATTGTTTTCAGTAATATCAGCTCACAGTAGCAGAACCTGGTGGTGGTACTTCATTTTAAAGGCAAATTAACAACCCAAAACCTTCCAGTCACTAAAGACCCAGACAAGAGCACCCTCATGGAACACTGCCTGCTGCCCAGAGCAGTGTCCCACAGCAGGCCTGAGTGGGAAGCCAGAAAGTGAACACCACTATTTTCAATTAAGGAAATCCTGCTATATAAAATTATTAGTAAGTGCACACACAGAAGGTATCAATACTTCACCTCTTAAGACTCTTTTTTATGCTTTCCCCATTTTCAAAGGCATAGAAGAAGGCAATGGCCTATCTATTTCCAGTTTACTGACACACTGACCCTACAAAAGCAGCATCTGGACCATTCAAAAGCAGGTGTATGTTGCAAGAACATGACTGAGCTGTGGCAATATAACAAAACTGTAATTACATGTGTTCCACTCAAGTTTAAAGTCTGGAAAACTGTCCTGGCATTCTTATTTTGACTGTAAGAACTACCACTGCTTCTTGAAAGATTACTCCAAAATGGTTTGGGATCAATAAATACCTCCTGTATTTATCTGTTTTCATTTTCATTGGAACAGGGTAACTGCTGCCTCTGTTCACATTAACAACCTAAACATCAACCTAAGCCAAGGCTTTTTACTCCTTTCAATCATTTCTTTGAAAGTGCAAACCTCAGTTTTACACGATTACTGAACACTAACTTGTTCAGCTAAACTTTTCACTCCATACTAAAAATACTGTAGACACAGTTATGGTGCTGCATACTACAGAGCATTGAAACCAGGGGAAAAGGCCTGAAAAATACCCTTAAGGAAGTTATTAAAACATCTTACATAATGCAATTATTGTGGGAGCACAGTGCTTCCTACAGATGAAAGGACAAACTGGAGCCTTAACTCGGTACCATCAGTAATTGATGTTTTTGCTGCAAGAGGCACACACAGAGCAGATTTAATTGCACGCATACTTTAACAGCAGCTAAAACAAAGGTGGCCTAATTCTGCAGCACTTAAATGTGAGACAATACATCAGTTTAGGTGAAGACGAAACCCCGAAGAAGGGATCCATTTTTCAAATCATATTAAGACTGATAAGACATGATAAGAGAAGATTACCATTTGTCAGATTATCTTTTTAAAGTGCTTTACAGTAAAGCAATCAGTAATAATCCACCTCCCATTTAAGTGGTATTCTTTCCTATAACAACTTCAAAGAAACTGAACTGCAGATATGAACAAGCTGGTTTTACTAACAGACCTCGAAACAACACTGAACAAATCTCATTTCCACAGACTGCTTGTGTGGACACAGCAGAAAACCCACTCCCATGGGTACCATAAAAAAAATCCATCACAAAATAATTCTGATACTGTAACAGGGATTTTATTGCAGGCCTGCAGATAGCACATGTTCAAAGTATGGATCTTGAACAGCAAAGGTTTAAAGTCCTTTTTAGCAGCTGATTTTACCCTTCATGGTAGCACAGCACTCAGAGATCAATCAGGGTCTTGTGTTGCCTGTACATAAAGTCCTACAAAGAAACCAATCCTCTTCCAGAGCTCCTGTTGTTCCTCTGAGCCACTCGATCACTCTCCACACTCTGCTGGCATAAGCACATGCAGAGCTCTGAGAACCACATCAAGGTTCAATTCAGCTGAAAAATAATCCAGTGAAAAAACACAATTTTACCAATTTTTCAGCTGGATCAGCTTTCCCAACAAGTTCACTGTGCACCTAGGTGAACACTCGTGCCAGCAGAATGGGAAGGAGTGCCTCTTTAAGCAGAAATGCTGCCGAACATGTAGCTGTGGCCTAAATAGGCAAGTCAGGGAGAACAGAAAGAAGGGGGGAAAGCAGACAGTACAGCTTGGAACACCCAGCTCTTAACTCTTCCTTCAGCTCTGCATCCACTGTCATTTTAAATCTTCCAAAATACATTCTGTGAAGCTACAGCTACCGCAGAACCCCATTCCTAGAGTAGAAATAGCCAAACCAGAAGCATTTAGGTAGCACCTTTAAAATTAAAATCTAAAAAGTTTCACAAAGCTGATCCAGAGTTGTAACCCACCAGGATTGCTGCTGACAGCCCAACTTGTATTGGTGTGTGCTGTGGAGTCTGATGGCTTGATCACTCCAGCACTGCATTTCCAACACCAAAGCCGTTTTACAACTAATTTTTAATTTAAGACAGAGATTCCAAGAACAGCAAAGCCTCACAGAAGGGACAGAACAATCCCTGACCGACAAGCTGAAGTGCCCCAGCTTCCAAACCCATGCAAGAAAGAGGACTGAATTACTTCTGGGGAGCTGAACAGCCACTGCCTATTTATCAGTCTGCTAAATGCTCTTTGTTTTGGGGGACTGCACACTTTAAATGCACACTCTAGTCCATCCAGAGCAGCAGTTCCTAGAACACAGTAGCCTATTTCTCTAGATAGTCAGTCATTCTCTGAACAGCTGAAGAGCTCAAATACAGAAGCAGACTCAGGAATACAGAACAGGACTATAACCCTGGGTCTTTTTTTTTCCCCATCTACAGCATATTTCAAACTACCTCTTCAAAACAAACCTATTACTAGGCCTTGCTCCTTGTAAATCAAGTTACCTCACGAGCATAGAGAGCATAACCACAGCCCTCAAAAGCTCAAATTAGCTTCCCTCCCACAACTATACCCCAATCTTTCCTCAGCAATATTATTGCAACCTCACTGTCACTCTTTTTCTCTGAGAGTTTTTCTCCCCTCCCTTTCCATCAATCCTCATTAAAAAAAAAAAAAAAAAAAGCCCAGATTGTAATAAACTGCTTTTTTATAGCCATCCTTATTCCTGTCTTCTCTTTACTCAGAAATAACACTTTTCATGCATTCAAGACAAACTACCATTGCTGAAGCAACATCAGTCCTCATTGCTGCTCTGGAATTTTGAAATCTGTCAGAAATAAGTATCAAACTACACTTGACAGACATAACACACCTAGAACCAAACACAGATAGCATTCCTGAACAAGGGAAACACCCAATTTTGTTCCAATCTTTTACCACACACACGCTGGGGACAGAATTTTATCTGTTCATCATTTTCAACCTAAAACAGACACAGCCACGTTTGGCTCTAAGAGGAGACATGAAGCAAATCACAGATAATTCACAAAGCATCACAGAATGGTTAAGCATTAAAATAAAGTCAGTAATTAGCACCCACAGCTGATATTCAGGTGCTTTTTTGAGGTGCTTCTTTCAATTTGGGCATGAAACAGTTAAGCAACATGTCAAAGATGAGCAGTAATCACTCAGGGTTAAAGCTTAGGACTTAAGTTCCTGGCTCCCAGCCTTGGACCATCAGACTTTTACATATCTTTCAATTACACCTGAAAGAACATTGAGATAGAGCAGCTTGACTATTCTCCTTCTGCTGAGCAATTAAAACAAATTTGACTTAATTTGTTCTGAAGTACAAATTCACTCCATTAAGCAAGTGTGTAGTTTTCAGAGGCAGTTTAAACTCACAATTCTTAGTTGCTCCCAACTGCAGTTGCTACTGTGCCACATTTTGAAAAACAGCAAAAGTAAAACCAACAAAACTGATGCTGAAAAATCTTTGTAATCCTTTTCTATAATCATTCCCATAAAGGAAACTTCCACTAAGAAAACATTGGAGTATTTCTGGACAATTAAGTCTCCCTTGCACTGAAACCGTGATGGCACAGAAGAAAGAAATCTGTGCATTACAGACACTTTTGATAACCTGATCACTGAACTTATCACAAACAAGCACTCCCTGTTCTCCACCCCAGAAGTCCTGTCTAACCCTCCCTCTCCAGAGCACACAGAACAAGTTGAACACAGATATGTTGTAAGACTGGGCTCCAGCAAGACAAATATGAAACTAAGAAGGGAGGAAAACTATTTCAGAAACAGAGGAAGCACAAACTACAACAACCTTTGCCCTCATACAATGGGCTGCTAAATCACTAGAAGGAAAACTTCTGCCATCAGTTAAAATTAAGGACCTGAGTTATAATGAAGCTGACACTGAGATTTCAATTCATAACCTGATTTCTGTGCTTAACTGTGATCTGACATGGCCAGGCCACAGTTTATAAGCAAGGATAAATTCCATACATACCAAGGGAAGAGAGGCTACTTCTGCTCCTCACATTCACATTCTTAGTAGAAAAGCTTCGCCACAGCAGTGACTCAGGCAGGCCCCAGATACAAGTTTAGTGCCATCTTTCCCCAAGCTTTAGTGACAACTTCCCGTGTCACATCCATCCATCACACAGTGCTTGGAAAGCCAGAAAAATCTGTGTATCAGAGTTCACGTTTCAGCCACCAAAGCCACCAAATATCCATTTCGTACCAACCAGCTAGCCTGGCCCAAGTATCTAAAGAACTATAGGTTACCATGTGATGGGAAGTCTGGAGGTCAGGTCTGACCTAAAATATACTGGAAGCTACATAATAGCATTCTTGACAGGCTTTTAAAAGTTGCTTCAACTGTTACTGTATTAAAAGTGTCCAAAATGTTATTCTCCACTGGCCTGTTTTATAGACAACACTGCAGGGAAACCATTGGGTTTGTATCCCACTGATTAATGCAATTAAATGATGTAGTTTTTCTGGTTATCACTGCTTTAGCTTAGTTTAAGACAGCTTTCCAATGTAAATATTGCAACACTGGGTTACCAACAGGAAGAAAACAGAAAGTGAAACTCCCATTTTTTCCAGGTTTCTTTTCTTCACTTTTAGCGAAGTTTCAGCATTCCACAACAAACTGGTATTTAGAATTTGAGCTCTGCAGCCATTTAAAAATCAGATCTCCACTGCCTTGTACTCCTGTACACAAATTGGTACTGTGCTCACCACAGGCATGACTGGAGTCCAGACCTGTTCTCTGGCAGACCACAGTGGTTAAAGAGTCATTGAAGCTTCAGACAGTAAGATTTCCTTGGGCCTTCACCATGGGCCTGCCCCAAGAAAGCATATGGAAAGGCAGGAAATAAAAAAAGTCCTCAGACTGCACTTGGGCCCACTGTCAATTTGTCGTTGGGTATTCCAAAAGACCAGAAGCTGCTGCTCCAGTTGGTGCAAGAACCACACAAGGCTCCATGTCATTAAAGTGACCCTTCAAGCCAGAAATACTGCTAAGAAATGGAAAAATGCAACCACCTTGATACATAACCCTTCCAAGAGAGTCACAGCGAGACATTATGATGCATAACAAGAAATCAATATATACAACTGCTTTCACCAACTTCCAGTATGGATTGTGGGAGCCAAATACATGGGAAGAGGAGAGAATTTCAGCACAAAAAACTAATTACAACCAAGTATAACATCAGTAACACTTGGGACCTCTCTCTAGACAGCTCAGTTTCACAACATCTTGCAGTATATTACACTTTGTATCTCAAGACTCATCCTAAGTCAGGTATAGCTAATAACGAAACAGAATTTCTCTTCACTCTTTGGGTCACAGAGGCTACATTGTCCATAAAACAAAAAATTGACATTCTTACAATGTTTTGGAAACCCACCTGCCTGGCTAGCTAAAATGGAAGCCAGTTAATTCCCTCAAAAGCTTCCCTGAACTCCACCCCAGGATTCCAGCAGTGCTTGATGCAGCTCCCAGCCTGGCAGGAGGCACAAGGCCAGCAAGGCACCTTTCGTAACACCAAGTGCAACACTTAAAACAGCTCAGTCTGTCCTTCCTTCCTATTTCCTCACTTCTGCATTTCCAGATCCCTGCAAAGGCTACTTTTCTATACCTATATATAAGTTCATTGCTACTACAAGCATATCAACATGTCTATTTTAATTAAGAATTATTTGCAAGCACCCCAACTTCACCACAACTTCTTCAATACTTGTACTTAATTAAGGATTTAGTTTAATAGTAAATAAAACAAAGGTTACAGAATTTTGTATCTGTCAGGGAAAAAGTTATACCACATTTTACAGCACTTTAGAGTTCAAGCTTTAAAACCTACTTCCTGAAGAATTTAAAATTAAACTCAAAATTGTTACAGCTTTCTCATTTCAATAAAACATATTTCAACTTGCAAACAACAGAAGCCTTACACAGTGCATCGTCTGCCACATGCTGCAGCTAATAAATAAAAACAACTCAGTTATGTTTGTACTGATCTTTTCTTTTGGCCTTTGGAAGCTAATCTGAACCACATGTCAAGCAGGGAAATAATGGGAACTGTAGTTACTGCTTTTCTAAATATAACATAAATCTCACTTGTAAGTCAGAGCATTCGAGATATGCAAAAAAAGAAAAAACTCCAGGAATTACGTAAGTGACACGGCCAACTGCTGGCAAAAGAAAACTTTTAACTCACGATCTTAAAGGGTGCTTTGTGCAAACAGGACTTTATGGCCAAAGAAATTCAGAAGTCAGGGGACTTTTCCTCAAGAACAATCATGGAAGAGATTCTGCTCTCCAGCACAGAGAAAAGCACCATTCCTCCAACAATCCCAAATCCAAGGAAAAAAAAAACAGTACAGTTTTTGCAGTGACAGTCAGAGGCAGCCATCTTAGTGTAACATGACACTTGTCACTGTCAGCTTGGAAAAGTTTTAGACAATTTCCAGGATTATTTCAAACCCAAACCCGCTCTTTACATACTAAGTGGGCATGCACAAATATTCAGATTTCTTCCTCCTCTTGTTAATAGGAGCTGGAAAGATTGGGACAACTACTTTATCTAGTACTTAGATCTTCAAAGAGTACAAGTATTAATTAATTCTCACAACACCTCCTTGTGGAACGCAAGTATCACATTCCCCATTTTGCAGATTAAGAAAAAGTAGAAATCAAAAGCCGAGTGGCAGAAAAATCTTAATCTTAGAAAACAATTTCAGCAAAAACAGTTAAGAAGCCTGAACTTTTTTATGAGAGTGCTGAATGGTACTTTCAAATCACAGTTTAAACCTGAAACTAGATATGGCAATGCACATGAGATGTCCATTTGCTTTGCTCAACTTGCACACAGTAGCGCTGGGGTATTTCACTGATTGCATCCACATCTCCCTGCCTAAGGAATGGTTAAAAAGTCAGAAAACAGTAAAAAATACCACTCTTACCTTCTGCTACATCATCATCTACAGCGCCTTTCACCTGAGAAAAACACCACTGAATGTCATTTCCTCCACCAGCTCCTAAAAAAATGAAAACAATTCAGTAAAAACGAGCCCCCCCAGAGCAGCAGCGCAAGCACACAATGGTTCCAGATTGCACATTTCAGAGCCTGTGCACGCCCACTTCCTCAGCAGTGCTGAGGCACAATCACACACCACCCTCCCCACCTTTTTCCTTTGGATATTGTTTTTGTCGACCTTCAATGCAGCGTTTGTCAAAAACAGGGAAGCACAAGCAGTGTAAAAGCTTCTCTCACCCAAAACTCGCTGGACTAAGCACCATTAACTACAAATTTAAAATTCAAGTGCACAAGCGGCTGTGTTTCACATGAAGCTTTTTCCTACTTGAGCAGTCAGAACCCTCCCAACATACAAACAACTTATATATAAACTATCAGAGCTGTGCATTTTTAGAAAATTTCAATTTCCTATCCAATACAAACCAAGCACACAATTCATTTCCTCCTTTCACAAACCCACTGCGCAGACCCTACACGGTCAAGGCTAAAGAAAAAGAATTTTACCACAATTTTAGAGTCACTTCGCAGAAGTAATGAAAGCGATTATCAGCCTGAAAAGAAAAGCAGCAAATCCGAGCAGAAAAGCAAACAAGCAATCGGAGGGGAACAAGTTCTACTACCATAGAAAACGGATCGGAGAGAAAACTTCAGGAACATTACTGCCTCGGCGGAAGGCAGTGATTCATTTGAACCCTGCCACCAAAAAACACACCAAAAATCACCACCCATTTCTTTTGCATTTCATTCTGAGCAAATCACTGCAGCGCTGAGGACATACAGGAAGAGACAGAAATGGGCTTGCCTCGGTTGGTTGGGGTTTTTTTTTTTTCTTTCCTCTCTTTTTTTCCAAAAGCCACTGTCAAAATGGAACTTTTCCTCCACACAACTCAAACCGGCTGAGCAACAGATGGCATTTACACATTAATCCCAAGCCCTGGTAGGGCTTTGGGGATAACAAAGAATACAGAAGAGACTCTTCCCAGGTTAAGGTGGGGGGGAACTCAAAGAGAAGGAAATCAGAAGCCTGAAAATAATCTTTCCAGAAAAGACGAAGCACCTCAGAATGAGAAGTCCTGGAATACAGTACAGTTCGCATTTTTTTGCTTGCTTTAGATTCTTCCCTGAAGGATTACAGACATCCAAGCTGCAGAACCTGAGAAGGTGAAGGCAAGCAACAGCACCCATTTATGCAGGAGATGGCAAAATGCTTCGCCCCCCACCATTTCCCAAAAATCCTACAACCCATTTTCTGTACTCTCTTCAACCTCTTCATTTATCTTTTAGCAGCTAGCACCATGGAAGCACTTAAAGCAGACAACTTGGAAAGAATCACTGCTCCTGCTACTTCGAGCTAAAATCCTCTTTTTCATACAATTTACTTGAAACAAGTTGGCACTTTTTCCCCCCCACGACTAAAATGGCAAGAGGAGGGTGGAGCGTGTGCATATGGTGTAGGGGGGAAAGGCAAAGCACAAGCCTCACAAAGCCTCCCATGCTTTGCACCTCCACATGCAAAGCACTGAAAAGACAATTCATGTGCAGAGGAGGGGGGATGAATAAATTTCCAAACGAAGAAATCGCAAGGAAAAGTAAGAGGGAAGAGATCCCTTCTGCACACACACTCTCTCAGCCTACCAAGAGCACTTCGGGATGCGAAATGGGGAGCAAGCAGTGGAAGGAATGGGAAAGAAAACACAGCGAGACTTGTGCTGTCTAATTACACCCTGTGCCAAATTTTACTGGCATTTGCAGATGCTCAGAGGCTGCTCCCTACTGAAGGGTGCGACTGCACTCTGGACACCGCCTGCACCTGGAACCTCTCGGCAGGGCTCCTGAGAAACAACCACAACCACCGACCCCAAGGCCTCAACGGGGAAACTCTTCACCAGAGCGTGTAGTGACAGGACTAGGGGGAATGGCTTCAAACTGAAAGACTAGGTTGAGCTCGGATATTGGGAAGGAATTCTTCCCTGTGAGGGTGGGGAGGCCCTGGCACAGGTTGCCCAGAGCAGCTGTGACTGCCCCTGGATCCCTGGAAGTGTCCAAGGCCAGGTCGGACAGGGCTTGGAGCAATCTGGGATAGCACAAGGTGTCCCTGCCCATGGCAGGGAGTGGAGCTGGATAGGTTTTAAGGTCCCTTCCCACCCAAATCATTCCACGATTCTACGAAAAGGCAGCAGACCCACCCTGCCTGCAAGCTCCTCAACTCCAAAACACACCACTTCCCCCTCCACCTTGCTTCTTCCATGGCTTTTTTTTTTTTTCCCCCCCCGAGAAGGGAGGGAAGGAGGGGTGGGTGGGAGCAAAGCACGAATTCCCACAAGGGAGGATAAAAAAAACCAGCCCACAACCGGCAAGGCGCAAGCGAGGCGGCATAGGAGAGGCGGCCGGGAGCCAGGGAGGCAGCGGGGAGAGCCCCCC